>NW_022731578.1:406322-417711 GCF_011630105.1 Anneissia japonica | reverse complement strand
TATATATTCAAAATGAAACTTGAAACAGTTCTCAATGCTAGTTTTCCTGTTTAGTTGTTAACTTTTTTCCTACTTAATTTTTTTGGGGTTTTTTGTCCTTTTTCCACCAATTTTCTACACTTTAACTGACCTTTTTAAATATTCATCCCTCAGTTTCTAGCAAGGAGCCCATCAGAAATAAACTTACTTGTGTTGATTTAATGGGTTGTCCTTGCGTCCATTCGTATATTTTTTAAGCAATTAAGTAATTTTACATTTTAATTTTAATAATGCTGTTTTATCTTGTTTTATTTTAATGAATTGAACGGATGCTAAATAAATAAATATAAACATACATACAGATATATAATTTGTAGGCTATATTATATACTACAAGTTGTTACAGATTTATTTTTCCCAAATATGAAGGCCAAATATTATTGTATACATTATGTAACTACTTGATTAATAATATTATTGTATACATTAAATTAAAAGTCCCAAACATGAAATCAAAAGTTGATTACAGAGGAGCAACTTAACTTTGAAAAAAAAGAAGAAGGGGCAGATGCATGTTTTTGAGTTTATAAATAAGATTTAATCAACGAAGTTTTTTTTACTCATACTGTAGTTATTTATTTCTATGAATTGCTAACACAAAAAGCTGGGGGTGGGTGGGGTTTTACTGCTTTCAAGTGCCTAAATTAAACTTAGTAGAAGTAACCAACTACTCTAATAGTAACCCATACTCTAATAGTAACCCAACCTAAAAAAACAATCAAAGAATAGTAACCCAGGGTTATTATTAAAAGTTTTATGGTATATATCAGCTATGTATGTCAACCTTGAATGAACAATGTTTACAAATATTTTCATCATAGGCCGACTAATGTACAGTATACACATTTAATGTAAATTGTAATTTTATAGCACACTGTCATCATTAAAACTCAATATGATTACACCACGTGTACCAACACCAAAACAATATGTGTTTAAACTTCTTTTTTTTAGATATTCACATTTATGCAAATAATTTATACATTTATATTAATGTACAGTGGATTTCAGACAAAAACCAATTATTATTAAAAGGTAAAATACTGGAGGAAAAAAAAACAATACAACGTGGGAATAGATGGCTGAATCCTGAATTAAGTAGAAAAAAAAAAAAAAGCTAAAATGTAAACGCGAGGTTTGCAGCCAGAAACAGAACCAGAGCTTACAGACAACACTAGCCCATCTATGTAGCATGTATATAATACATTCATTGAAAAGAAGCATATAATGTTGTATAAAACATCTGTTTAAAAACATAAACATAAGCAAAGTTTGCAGCCAGAAACAGAACCAGAGCTTACAGACAACACTAGCCCATCTATGTAGCATGTATATAATACATTCATTAAAAAGAAGCATATAATGTTGTATAAAACATCTGTTTAAAAACATAAACATAAGCAAAGTTTGCAGCCAGAAACAGAACCAGAGCTTTCAGACAACACTAGTCCCATCTGTCTAGTATGTATATAATACATTCATTAAAACGCAGCATATAATTTTGTATAAAACATCTGTTTAAAAACATAAAATAATATCTCCCTTTGTCTCATAATATTTTATGTTAAAACTATATACAAAATTATGTAAATCTTTTTTACATAATAAAGATATTATACTGTTTCTTGTGGAATTTAGAAATTAAAAATTTAATAATGTGATTTGCATTCAGATTAAACCAAACCCTCTGATTCTGAAAGCCCCAATTTTACTAGAGTATAAATCACATCATTACATTCTATATCAAAATATATAGTACTTATGTCTATAAAAATATCATAAAAGACAATAGTATAAATAAAATCTACTGTTCTTTGATTATGGGCAAGATTGATTCATTGTGGCCTAATTTATATAAAAAAATTAAGTGATTATTATTAATATCAATTATGAGTTTTGTTTAATTGGTTAGACTCAAATTTCAGCAGGGCTATTCAGAGAAACCCAGCCAGAACTCTAGGCGGTGCTATTCAATGACTGCTCGCAGTATTTATTGTAGACTAGTCTTGAAGTAACTGTATCCATTACAGCTAGACCTGATCAGTAAACAAAATGTATGTGAGTGTTGTTAATGAGATTTAATAACAGTATTAAATTATTTGCATACTTCTAGTGAAAGTAATAGACAGGTGAACTTGCCTAAGTCGAATCCAAAATGGCATTTGAAAAATTGTTTGGGTAAAATTTGACTTACAGATCGTCAATTAATGGAAAACACAACAATTTGTCATATAAAATGAGATCGACTTAGAAATTATTTGAGTTAGACAAAGTCGACTAAAGACAAGTTTAACTGTAATTTCAAATGAAAAAGATATTATGATTAAGTTTTTGAAAACATTATACCTGTGATAGAATCTAAAACAGTTAACATTTTAATTGAAACATCTAATTGCTGTTGTGAAAATGTTAAAATATCATGTGAAGACGTAAATGAATGATTGTAATAATGATGATTACAATGATGATGTTGACTTTGATGATGATGATGTCGATGATGATGACGATGATTATAAGGCCAACAAAAATAAATTGTTTTGTTTGCCCTCCTTTACCTGCCCCTAACTTACTGAAAAAAATAGGGGCAGAAAAACAAAAAAACTTTAAAAAAGTTTTTGTTTTTAGCTTTTTTCTTCACAAATTAAAAACAATGTGAGTGAATTTATCTTTATTTTTGGCCAGATGCCCTGCAAATTAGTCTAAAGTTGTTGTCTGATGTAAGATATTGCCATTCTATGCCTTAGTGGGTTATTATTATTCCATCTGATGAGTATTTAAAAAAAAAAAAATGTTTCCAACTTTTGGCCTAATGATGATGATGTTAAATGATAATGATTTTGATTATGATGATGATAATGATGGTTATGATGATGTTGACCTATATGATGATGATAATGAGGAAAATGATGATGATGATGATGGAGACAATGAAAAAGATGATGATGGTGATGATGATGATTATTATGATAATGATTGTGTCTATGATGAGTATGATAACTGATATTGATGATTGATTGATTAATGATAAAATTACAACGGTATTATAGTTGACTGATGATGATTAATGATAATTGACGATTATGATAATAATAAAATAATAATAATAATAATATTATTATTAATAATAATTATATTAACAATAATAATAATAACAATAATAATAATAATAATAATAATAATAATAATAATAATAATGCTGATGATGATTATGAAAGAAAATATATATTATGGTAGAAATTACCTAATGATTTGAAGACAGTTGTTTGTTCAGTTTTTGCTTCCTTGGTTCCATTCACAACTTCTCCTATTTCTGCATAAACATCACACTGAGAGGGAAAAAAGAAATTATTTGATTTACACATTTAACAAACAGTTATAGTGCATTGTATTATGGTACAGTGCATCATTTGGTATTTTTGCCTTTAGAACAGATGTCTGTAGAGTATGGTAGTACACACAGACAGCCATATATTTTGCAAACTTATCAGTCATCAATCTTGTCTTAATCTTAGTCTTAACTGTATCTGCAGCTGTCGTCACCATTGTAAATCAGGACAGGTTCCTGCACTCTTGCAACTGAATACAGTAAAAAAAAAAAAAAAAAAAAAAAAAAAATAGATGTGCTAAGAATACTTCTATCTCCAGAAAATGACTTCTTCCAACTTAGAACCCCTGAGAATGAGGTTGGTTAAGCTTGATTTCCATACAATTGCTACAAGCTATCGCAGACAGCTTTCGGTGATGCTGATTGGTTGATCGACCTTCCCGATTGAGGCGGAGACCACTATGGAGTACAATGATTGCACTGAAAGCATTGTAAAGATAATTTTAAGGAAACGAGGATCTACCTGTTTCTATACTTTGTATTAATCTCCTGTTTGTATTTTTATGAAAAGCACTTATCTATCTTTCTATTTTGGAAAAATGAAGTGAAACTTCAATCTGGATTCCTACCACTATCCATTAATATTTTTCAATCATTTCACTGTCATCGGAAATAGATTCTCTAATGACAAGATCAAATATTACAAAAAGTCTTACAATATCCTAGTCTACAGGTTTGTAGCCGAGGTGAAGGAAATCTCGACTGCCACACCAGAGCTAACTAAACCCCTACTGTGGAATTTGTTAACTAATTTTATATTTGATATTAAATTTCATATTTTTTAATGCTAGCTTAGAACAAATTACTAAAATTAAGGTCTATTTTACCTTGGATAGAAGAACATCACCAGACTCCTTAAAAATAGCTTCGAGGCTGTCAGCATATACAACTGCATTGCGCATGAGCTCTGGGTCAATTTCCTGCCAATTAGGCCTACAGGCACCAACCGCTGATTGAAAGAGAAATACTATTCATGTAGGAATGTGCTTAGTTCAACCGCAGAGATTTCTCCAAATCCCTTAATATTTAGTTATACCTGTAGTACAATATTTCAAGGCTATCAAAGCTGGCTAGAAAAGGTCGTCTATGGACAGTACAATAATACAATTAAAATATTACAAGAACAAAAAAATTAACTAGACTGGTTCCAAGGTTAGGTTCAATATCAGCAAGGGTTTCAGTTACAAACAGAGCTTGCATGCATATCGTAAAAAAACCTCCAAAAAACACTTGCTAGTTGTTGACATAAGTGACAAGATGTATGTAAACAATGTCTATGTAAACAATGTTTACTGCCCAACAGAGGGCAGTACACATAAAAAATAATACAAGCGATCATGTCATTCACAATTTCTAATGCAAAATAACTATTCAAAATAACTTAACTTTCATATACAGTTGCAAATTTCACAAAAAAGCCTTAATGTGCACGATTAGCACAAAAGAAAAAAGAATGCACACCCCAAAAAAATTAGATCATTATATTTAGTGAACACTAATAGATTGAATGCAAAATAAATCTGTAATTATTGTAAATGTTTTGTCATTTTAATACTGGCAAGTACATTTTGTTTTTATCTCTGAAACATGAGAACAAAGTCATAGAACTAAATTTTTAAAATATATTGCTCATGTTGAAATAATATATCATCAATTTGAACATAGAAAAATTAATAAAGTAATTTTAAAATTATTTTTAATAATATTATTTATTTTCATTTTTTAACAAAACATTTACCATTAATATGGGCACCTTTCTTGACCCATTCATATTTTAGGACAGGTGTGGAGGAACTGGTAACTGTTACTATGACATCCGCATTTTGCACCGCCTCCTCTCCTGTTTCACAAGCCCTGCATCCAAGCTCTTTGGCTAGCGCCTGAGCCTTGGAAAATGTTCTAGTCCAGATTCTTGTCTATAATGTTTACAAAAAAAAGGATAACATTATGATTAAAGATCTACTCTGTGATAAAATCAGGAAAAATCCCTAAAAATGTTTAATTAGAAAAGTTAAGTGCTCGCTTAAGCTCTGTCTTCACTATCAAATGCTCTTTTGACCAAAAAAAAAAAATTGTATGCCCATATATAGTCATGATGTGCCTATTTATGGTCATGATGTGATGACATCATTACTATATTTAGGCATATCACATGTTTTATTAGACTGGACAGGGCTTTATAAATATCAAACAAGCTATCAACTTCAAATGAAACACAAATAAAAAAAAATCACAAATCCTGAAATAGATATATTTATGGGAGGAGAGTGTTTGCTTTGTATTGCATTACATTATTTTTTAAATATATATAAATTAGTAGTATTTCGTGTATTTTGTGTTCGACCCTGAATGAGGACACTGCTTTAAACTGATTAGGGCACTCAGCCTAAATATAAAAGAATATAATCAATTGATTGATTAATAGACAGGTTTTAGAAAACTATGGGTGGGTGGTACAAATTTTAGGGGTAGCTGATAACATTGATTGATACTCAAAACAATTCACAAATCCTGAAAGCAATATTTATGGGAGACAGTCTGCTTTTCATTTTTTTTACATATTTTTTTATATAATTAGTTTGGATATAATTGGTACTATTTTTTTATCCAACGAAATGAAAAAAAGCAAAAATTATTGGAGAGCCACTAGAAAGTGAATTAGTTCACTTTTTGGCAATCCTGTCCTGCCAATTAAGTGTTTTTTCTTCTCTCTGTTATTCTGTGTTTGTAAGTTTTCATTGTTCTTTGGACATGGAAGCATGTTTGGACTAAACAAATGAAATTAAATGTGTTAAAGTGTGTTGACCTTGAATGAGAACAATGCATTTTACACTGACTAAGCCACTCAATATAAAGAGGAAATACATGAAAAAAAGAAAATATAGAAAGGAACTTTGAATATGATTGACTGATTGATTTTGATTAATAGATTGATACATCAATCAAGTGAATTGTGTGAATTTAGTATTTAAGCGTTGTTTATTTTTAGTCGCACATCTCTATGGTAACCTAATTTGTGTGTAACAATGTCTGTTGGGTAATCCAGGGCTTTGGTCGTAAATCAATATAAGTAATATGCACAGGCAATGAAGATGGCAGTACAGTAAAGTATATTTGCGGGTATATATATAATACTGGTTCAGGAATTGTGAATAAACTACTTTCTCCTATGTTACTAATGCGGTCATAATAGTTCATTCAATGGAAGAAAAGCATCAAAGAATTTGTGAGTGTACAGACGCGTACTCATTGTGGAAAACCATTAAGTACATAAAATATAATAGTGTTAAGGGCACTGTAGGAGCTACAGTGAGAAGATTACCATAAATATTTATGGGATGAACTGTCTGAGTTTAACAAGAATCAATCAAGAATACTACATTGTTATCAATCAAACAAGTGACAAGTCTTCAATTGATTAAAACAGAAATCTGAAAACTTACATTGTCATTTATTATATGAGGGTGGTCTCTGTATTAAGTTAAAAAGTAAAAAAAAAAAAGACTGCTACTGTTTTTAGGAAAAAACTATAGGCCTAACAGTGGAGGATCCAATGGGGGTTCAGGGGGTTCGAACGAACAACCCTCTGTGAAGAAACGCAAAAAATACTACTGGGACTCGGCTTACAAAGCCATGCTAACCAACCTAGGCATAGGTTAGCAGATGATATCAGACAAACAAGGATTAGAGTAACTAATCTTCAATTAAACTCATCAATCCATGGAAAAAAGAATACATAGTATAATGTCTGATTGTTTTTTTGAAATAGGCTTACTTACTGTAACAAGAATGAGAGAATTATTTGACTGTTCTCCAAAAGGGGAAAATATTAAATTTTGAAGAGCATAGGTCATTAAAAGACACCTCAGAAGTCAGGAAAGCTCATTTTCGCGGCCATCTAGGAATCAAAATTTTCCCGGGGAGAACCCCTCTTTCTTTTGGGGTTTTTTGGAAACATTTTGAACACCTGCCTCCTTCAAATCCTCTATCCTGCCTAGTATAATTACACTGACTTCACAGAAAGACTTTTCTTACCTCTTCAAAGGGAATGATGGAATTAAGGCAATGGAAATGACTTCTAGCTTGGGCTCCGGCACCGAGAATTGCAAGTACTTTAGGGTTCTTAGGTGCAAGATGCTAAAAACAAAGTAGAACAACAAGAATGTATAATTTCATTTTTATTTTATCTTATTTTGGCATAGAACACCAACAATTTACAAACAGTAGCCACAGCCTGAAATGGTTAAAAGATAAAATATTTAAAAATAGAGATTAACATCACTACAATTTTCATTAACAGTTATACCCTTATTATCAAACTGAAATAAGTACAAAAATCAAATTGAAATAAATTTACATGCAAAAAGAGAAGGTCAAAGCATAAAAACAGAGAAGAAAAAAACAACTACTACTATTATTAGTTAATAATTATTAAAAAGACAACAGATATTTTCTCTATATTGTGAACAAAAATACTTAAAATTAAGGAAAAAAGACTAAAACTGCACACAGAACATCAAGGTTGTACAAAATTTTTAAAAAATTACAAAATAAAATTGATGTCAAAACAAAGATAATCAAAGAACAAAAGGCTTACTATAAGAATTGAAAAAGCATATTGTGTATAAAAACATCAGAATTGCTTCATTATTATTTAAAAAAAGTAGACATAAAATTGTAATTTCCAACATGTTAAAATACAATCACCTAAAAGGACAACAGCACAGTCCCATAGAATTTAGACAAGGGTGTGTGTTTTTAGCAAGATTGGTTTTACTTTTAATATTCTTTTAAAAAAGACTGTCACACAATAATAAAGGTGCCGCGTCATCAAATAAATTAAACACCGCAAAAATATTCCCTAAAGCCAGTTAGTCACTGCATTGTGCAAAGCGACTGCTGTAGGACCGTCGTACAATGAATCCAACTGTACTCCCTGTGTTCGGTAAACGACGCCATTTCCTGATTGTCGGCGGTAGTCTGAAGGGATTGTCATTAAAAATGCTCCGTTGCGCGCGTGTCGTGGCATTGCATTCTCTATAGAATTGAGTCGGCTTAAGACCCTTCAGCGCAGTGAGTGACTAGTTGAAGTCTCATAAAGAGGCTTTTTATTTATAAACATAATGAGTTCATTCTGCAAGTGAGTAGTCTATTGAATGAAAATAAAAATGAACACTAACTTTTGTTGCAACTGCTGACATTGCTGCAGTTCGTTGACATGTTATTGTTTCACCAGCTAACAACTGTAAATAAACAGTATTTACATCATTTATTTATAAATAATTATTGATAGATATATCATCTGTTGAGCTAATAAAACAAAAGTTCAATTACTTTAACAAGAAAATATTTAATTTTTTAGTTTGATATGCAAGATATTATCTTGTCAGAATAAAGTGAAATGGATATAGTTATGAGCATAGGATGCCGCAGCCGGCAATAATTGTGTATCAATGGGCAATAATCATATAGGAATGAGCAATAATTGCATAATAATGCAGAATGATGAAGTCACCCATTCTAATATATTCAATAATAATTATAACATTAATGTTTATGTTTTTAATGATAATAAATAATAAGCTTACAGCTTTCATTGTCCCGTTGGTGGCGTCAAACAACGATATATAAGCTTGGTGGGAAGGCATGTCCTTGTTGTCCGAGTAAAATGTCACAATCTTTGTAGTCATAATATCATCATACAAACACGGCATAACATAATTCATTCTGAAATATGTAAATCGTATAATAACATACTTTTGTTATGGTAATTTATTGCTTGATGGTACAGTAAGTACTAGAAAACATATCTAATCTACTTTCTTTCCCCCTCCCATCCCCCTAAAACAAAATCTCTCACCCATTTTGTTTTTCCGCAGGAAACATCACCCGGACCGGCTGCACAACACCACCTTCCTTTCCCATCGAAAATTTGGCAAATGCACTGCTAATTATTGGTATCAGATCTGCATAATTTAACAATTTCTTCACAGCTTCTTCTGTTATAGTGATAATATTCATTTTGAATTGATTCTGAAAGACAAAACAAACAAAGGCTGTATTCGACTGGTCGTTTTTAGTTAAAACACACCCACCTGTGCAGTGATAAAATCCTACTTAACAAAGCTACCAGTCGAATAGAAAACTTGTAAATACTCGACAAAACAAAGTGGCTGCATAGTTACCATGATACACGCTGTGTAATCAAGACTGCTTCAACTTGTGGTAGTATGGGTTTTTCGTCAAAAAAAAAAAATTTTCATCCAGTTTTTTAATTCTGTTAGCCTATAATTATCTTTTGACGTCAAGTGGGTAAATATTATAATTGTTATTTTCTGAAAATTAATCTAAATTATATTAACGCGCAAATGTTGTTTCTAAACTCACCAATCGGCCATGTTTGTTTTGGCCACATGAATAACTTAACGCTGATTACCACACTCTGGTTTACGTTAATTTTCGTTGTCAACGAAGTCTATTTTACGATCCAGTCGAATGAAAATAATACTCAACGAAAATTCGTAGTCGACGAAATGAACCAGTCGAATACGCCCAAAGTCTTTTACAAACCTGTTTCTACAGTTTATTTGACCTTTACACTAAGCCCCGCCCCTTGGAGATTGTTGATATGGTCTCACAAAACGACAGTGTTGAAACATACGCAAACACGTGGCTTTGTGGGGCAACATGTGCTTGTTAGAAACGTGTGTATTCATGTCCTATTCTGATTAGTCATTTGTTAAGTCTGACACCCCGGAATGGTCCATTATCTAGAGGGAAGCAGTGGCTGATTTAATTATTTAGTTTACTATATAAATGTTTATTATGAAATAATGGCAGAAATCCCATGATTTACAAATATGACCAAGTAGGACTTTTTGAAGATATCACACAAGAAATGAAGCCTCCTGATCATAATTATGATCATTCATTATCACGATCATAATCATCATCACATGATAATCATGATGATCATCATTGCCATGGCTGAGATTTGCTATCTCTTTTAACAGCAACAACAACAAACATCATGGTCAGCCTCAGAAAAATGACAATCATTTTTATAAAGTTTTGACCTTAACCTAAAGTAAACAACACAGTCACTGTGTCGGTCGATGATTGTACGACCGACCGTATGGTCAGCCTCATAAAAATGACAATCCTTTTTATGAATAGTTTTGACCTTAACCTAAATTTGATTTTCTTTAAGGAATAATTTCTAGGGCAAAATAAAGGTCAACCTCATAAAGAGAACACTTGTTTTAATGGGCCGGTTGATGCTCATTACCATATTAATCCAATTATTTAGTTCTTTTTTAATAGAGCAAACAAATCTTTATGGACATTTAGATATACTGTATTCATATTAACATTTAGACCCCGACAACTGTTGTTTTACCCACCCTAACCAGCACAGAGTGCCACCGATTCTCCACTCGCGGGGGAGTATAGCAAGCCATGCTACATTATATACCGTAAATGCTTGAATGAGCGCTGCGGCTCTTATCAAATTTTTGGAGGCTTCAGTGCAGCACTTATTAAAGAGCGGCGCTCATAAAAACATATTGGCGTGGCGCTTTCCATGCCTTTCCCATGTTACCTATGTCTAAAGATATGGCTGAACGAGATACGGTGAACGCCGGCGAGATACTGTACGTATATGATTATGAACTTTTAGAACACAATATTACAGAATTGGCAGTCAAAATAACGTTACTTGGAATAGGCAAATTATTATTTCGTTTGTATTTGATCCCACGACCTACCGGTAGGCATGCGTTGCTTGTCTCGGGCTGCAGGAATGTCCAACGGGGTATTTCCCATCCAACGGGGTATTTCCCATCCAACGGGGTATTTCCCTTCCCCCGCTGGCACCACCACTGACAGTACCAACCTAACAGAAATGTATGGGTGTGTTCGTTAAGGGGGCCGGTCGGTTCATTAGAGGGTGGCAAGTTTTTCTTG
>NW_022731578.1:403140-406276 GCF_011630105.1 Anneissia japonica | reverse complement strand
ACTGTGTATAGCCGGAAGTGAGAATTTGCTGGGGTGGGAGTGAGTTAGTTGGGGGCGACTATGTACAAACGAGACCAGTTCCTTGGGGGCGAGTTTGTAAGAGGCAAGTTTTGAATAAGGATCAGTCTCTAGCAGGGTCGAGTTTGTTAGGGGCGTGTGTGTAACGGGCCAGCTTGTCAAGAGGAGAAATTGCAAGAGGCGAGTTGACTGGTTCCCTCCTGAAGTTATGAGGGTTGCTTAGCCTAGGCTAGACCTACTGCTGCAGCTTGACAGCACATGCGGCGGTGGGTAACGTGCTTTTTATGACCGGGTGTCGTGTGTGGTGAGGCCGAGCAACAAAACCAGGTGACAGGTCCAGGCACTGGCTTATTATTATTAGTTCTAAAAACAATATAGGATTTAACCTTGCTATTTTTCAACGCGCCTGCAAACAGCTTAAGCAAATAAAGATATAGTCCCAAACTTACCCTTCACTTATTATTGCTGCTAAGCCTAGACCTAAATAAACCCTGCCCTAGATCCCGTCGACTTCGTCTGTATGTCCACGTTTGTATGTTGATGATATGGATGGATGATCATATCGCATGAGGGCGCTCTCATAAAAATTGTAACCATGTGGCGGTTCATCACTTTGGTTAGCCCCTTGTTTTGACTAATGACTTTAGCTCACACTTTTGTTCTCATCTAATACTACCGTATATCTCCATGGTTCATCTTTATCTTCTTCGATGTTGTCAGCAAAGTAGGCCTATGCGCCGCGATGCGTGTTATGATCAATTAATCCCTATGTTTTTAAATTTATGTTACAGACCTACGGTACAGTATTAATGCAATGTCATTTTTTCTCTCTCTGTGTAGGCCTATTATGCACTACCAATCTCACAAATCATTTTATTTTATTTTTATTACTATTTGTTAGTATAAGAAAGCAACATAAAAATGTTGAAAATTATAATATAGGCCTTTCGGAAGATACGATACAAGACATAAATTTATGCCGAAACTGAAAATGCTTAACATTTAAAAAGGATCATAACTAGATGGTTTACAATACATTAATTATAATATTTTCTGGCAGTGAGTTCCAGATAATAGTTGAGCAGGCCGGCGCCAGGATTTGCCCAACCGTGGTGCCTAGGCCCAAACGCGGGGGAGGACGATGTCCCCAGCGAGATAATAAAAGGACATGGTTTAAGTTGTGCGTCCCTGATATGTTTCGAAAGTGGTCCAGGGCGCGAAGCTCCGAAAAGTATGATCAAAGGCTTATTTATTCGTTTTATAAATAGCCTAGGCCTAGATAGTCTTCTACTAACAGGCCTATGTAGAATATACATATAATTTGTTTTCTCCCCGATAGATTGTCATTTTCCCCTGACCGGGATATCTCTGGTGCCATCCCTGAGGATAGAGACGAGAGAATCGATGATGGTGATTCGTGACTATTGCCGAAATTTCTGACACACGAGTGCAGGTGAACATCTTAGCTAAAACATTCGAGAGCGTATCCTGGTGGTCCATTTTTGAACCCGGGTATGTCAATTTCTCTACTCGTTTTGTCAAAATATGAGCTAACATTTCCGATTATGCCCCTCAAAACAGGTAAACAATATAGAATTTATTCTATGTATTAATAGGCAATACCGACAACATAAATCACACTGAGTTATGACAAATTATTTTATTCATCGTTGGCTAAAATTAGTATTTTCTGACCAAAAATTGCATGAAAATTGACACTGTCTACAAATCAGTGAAAAACAATTAAAGTGTTAATAATTGAAGTGTACCGTATATTACAGGTAGACTGTCTGTAATAATTTTTTTTTTTAAATCATCCCCATCATCATCATCATCATCACCTTTTTATGCTGTTCATAATCCCTATAAGCTCTAAAAATATCTGTGGTGTAGGCCTACATACGTTCTCAGCAGATTATGCAGCTGAACTACGGTAGTATTCTCGTCACATATGAAACTAAATGGCTTTGTAGGTATTAAAATAAGTCTATCATTCTCATTTTATATGAAAGCTAATACTGTAATTCAGACTACTTAACGAACTAAGCAATTAATAATGAATTCTATTTAAAAAATTGTTTTGACATTTCACAGATGGTATAACTTTAAATGTGAATCTGATAGGCCAATCCACCGAATATGTACTCTCCCGTATTCCCTTCAGTATAATTTATTTTTCATTTGTAAAATACATTTTACATTACAAGGGTCTGCTCATAAATAAATAAATAATTTTAAAAAATAGAAATAATAACTAGAAAGCAATATCATGTAATAAATTCGGGAATAAACTATAGGGCCCGCCGATTTTTTGAGTCAACGTTTCTGGACTTGAATTTTAATACCTTAAACTATTCCCTAAACTGACGTACCGTACTTGCGCCCAGTTTGAATAAGCGCCACTCCTAAAGTGAAAATTGTCTTAAGCGCCCCGTTTGAATAAGCGCCCCCAAATTTTGAATAAGCGGGAGTGACAATTGACCAATCAGATAATTGTTAGTTGTTGTCTGTCTTATGTAACGCTTTAGTTTTCTGAGTATGATTTTAGTACTACATAACAGAATCAAGTCATGGAATGCGTCTTTCGTTACAGTTTATGTGCCATTTAATGGCAACAGCACTGTCTCCGTGTTCTGTGATATCCATGGTGGGAAATTATAGCACGTGTACACGTGTTTTACAATCAATCTATCAGTGGGATTGAGCATGATATATGATTTGTGTGCGACGAATATTTTTTTATCATTGTACTGGCTCAAAGTTCATCCAAATTACATTGAAATTTATATATATTTTGACTCAGGTATTCCTTTGCCAGCCTAGCCATGTCCATAGCCACCCACCTGAAATCAAACAAAATGCATAATCAATCAATCAACCAATCAATCAATCATTCAATCAATCGATCGATCAATCAATCAATGAAGCAATTGATTTAGGTTCAGTAGATTGTTGCCATCGTATTTATATAGAGTGTACCAGGGAACAGTAAAGTTACACACACAAACCCTCACACACACACACATATACATATATACATATATATACATATGTACATATATATATATATATATATATATACATATATATACATATATATACATATATACATATATAT
>NW_022731578.1:400638-403086 GCF_011630105.1 Anneissia japonica | reverse complement strand
AGATGTGTATACCGTATGTGCGAGGTGTTGCATACTATCGCGATCGTATGGGTTGCGGCGGCAGGGCCAGATCTTCCCCGACAGGGGGCTGGTACCTCTGACTGGTGGTTAGTACCCCCGACAGGCGGCATCTTACCTTGCAGGGTTTTCTATCAAATTATCTTTTTAAATAAAGAATACCATAATCAACACAAGGGAGGGGGTGTGGCCACTGTCGGGGAGCTTGGACCCCTTGTCGGGGAGCTGGACGCATTATCGGGGAATTCCTGTCGCCGCCCCTGACCCTGTGATTAGAAGGCAAGCATCTTAACCACTCCACCAGTCGAATCATAATCACAAATTACTTCTCTTTGGAGCTTCTTCACACGTCTCTCCCTCCGGGCATTTGCAGATGAATGATGCGACACAAACACCCACCGGACTTGGAAGGCAAACTCCGTTTTTAGAACAACTACCACACAGATTATCAAAATCTATAAATAAAAACATTTTACGACAAATTATAGTTCGACAGTATTACTAAATGAATTTTTAAAAATAAGATTTTAATACAATAGGCCAAATTAAATAATACCGCGATCGCATCACATCAAATGCTATTTTGTTGGCCGCTGTGTACGGTACGTCGCAGTAATGCCCGACTTAAGCGGAAAACAAAAACTCACTTTGTTGTCGTACGGGGTGCACAATAGTCATGCCTGTAGGAGACGTTTTCAACACTTTCTTAGAAACAGACGATTTAGGATGAAGTTTGTTAGCCGTCACCACCGCCCTAAGAAACCAGTCATTCCAATATAGTTGATCTTCAAAAGTTGTCAACGCAAATGGATGACGAATAAAAGGCGACGAGTCCAGAACCGTGGCTAGATTTCCACCATTTAAGTCACTCGATTGGAGGGCGTCAAAACCGGCATCAACCCAGTAAAGTGTAGAAGTTGGGAAGTCGATTGTCAGTCCATTCGGCAAACTAAGTTGGCTAATTAAGACTTGGCGATGTGAACCGTCCATTCCCGCCTTTTCCACAACACCAGTGCCCCAGTCTGTCCAGAAAATATATCTGTAGTGTAGCAAAACAAGAAACAAAGACGATAATGCTTCAGGGGGAAGATAAGGCTAACGATAGTGATTCATAAACATTTCTTCACCCTCTGTTAAGCAATAAATTAAATGAAGGGTGGTAGTGATCTAAGATAATAGGCCTATTATGAAACTACAGAAATATGAAAGTTCACTGAAATTAATATTGTAAATGAGTCAAAGGCCCAGAGAACTATAACTTTGACTGAAGATGACAATGAAAATGGTGTGATGGTTGCTGAAACGAACCCTCTGTCGTCCTTCTTGAGCTTTTGATTGGAAGTCAATTTGTCGAGGAATTAATTTTATGAAAACGTAAATTCAATTTACTGACTGTGATCGCTACCTTCAAAGGCAGCCGAATCTCATTAACAATGTAATACAATTTAGAGAAACTTTGAATCGTACTCAAATAAAATCCTTACTGTTTAAAAATTAGGGCCTACTAGGAAAATCCTGGAATTTATTATTCATTGACCTCCGCAAACAATAAGTACTAAATGCAAGTCTGTTAGGCTAGGAAAATATTGGTTCCGCTATAATTTTCAATTCTAATATAATAACAAAAATGATGTACTTAAAATTTTAAATTTTATTTTCTATTTCTTTAGGTCTACACATTTATATTTACTTTATTATATACTTTAAAATAATATTTCTCCCTTATATAAACGCAATGAGGGGGAAGAGAAAGATTTACCCAATTGCCGGATGTACAGGTATTGCTCTTAGGTTTTCTATAGGTCCCCGGACACCACTGTTACCAGTAAAATATTAAATTTTATTTTTTAAATTCTTTAAACTCAACACAGATATATTTACTTTACCAACAATGATATACAATATTTCTCCCTCCCATAAACGCAGGGAGGGTGAAAGGATATATTTACCCAATTCCTGGATGTACAACTATTGCTCTTGGGTTCTGTATGTCCCCGGACACCACCGTAACCAGTTTCAAAGTGTCGAGGTTCACAGCATTGATAGCAAGAACTTTAGTTTCTGTATAGTACAGGTTATTGTGGATCCAGTCGACGGCAATGCCCTCACTGTAAGCTGGGTTACTCACTACAATCTCAGGCGTGGACTCCACTGATGAGTTCAATGGCGTTCTTTTATCATATAATAAAGAAAACAGATTGTCGGTTTCAATCATTTTTTTAAAATAAATATGTTAAAGTTTACACAATTAGTGACATATACAGAACATAAAATATAATATTTTAAATTCATCATTGTATTTAATCAGCTGGGTATTACAATGGTGTCGATGTGCGTACACTGAGTTGTTAGTTCCGAATTAAATGTAAATTATTGCAATTGAAAATTATATTTTTTCACATTTATAAATAGGTGAATAATATATATATA
>NW_022731578.1:387734-400616 GCF_011630105.1 Anneissia japonica | reverse complement strand
GAGAAGTCATGAAACCATGATTAGAAACAATAACCTAGATAAGATAAGGCAGTGATAGTAAACAAACAGCGTGAGCAAAGAGTGAGCAAGAAAGCCGAAACTGATTTATAAATAAGTTTGGAATGTCTTTGGACTAATTTTAGTGTACTGCGAGAAAAGGTAGTTTGAATAAAAGTTCCCAGGGATTTTCTTTATCAAGATTTTGTCGCACCAACTGGCATTATGGTCCATTGCAATAACTCTGAAATCTGTAATTGAGTGACCAGCTGAATTGAAATGCTCCGCTATTGGTTGATCAAGCTAGGAATGTGTTGATAGCTGATCAATTCTGTCATTCCATAATTAATATTTCAATATAGGCCTATGAGATAAATGACATTTCGATTATGCAAATCAATTGATAATATCTGTGGTTTGTTTGGTTGCTCTTGATTGTGTAGAATGGAGCAAGAGTTCAAAAGTTTATATGATGAAGATCTCGAAATACTATAGGCCTATACATATTATATGCTCCTACCGAAATATCATTGCCAGGGAGGTGTCACTCCAATATAAATAATTATTCCCAAAATCGTAATCAACAGCAACCATATGTCCGTTGAATGTCCTTTCTTTCTCGGGTGATCCAATAAAAGTATCATCATCAAGTATTGGATACGAGACAATCGAAACTCCTTGCTCAACAATCATTAAAGTTGCATCGACGTCATTCTCCGCAACACAAGTGTGATTATCACTGGTCAACCGATAACCGTTTGAGCATGCGCATATGACTGCACCTGTTGAATCATCGCACCAATGGCTACACAAATCGTCAAGTTCTTGACATGACGTAATTGGATCACATGATCTTCCATCATCGCCTAGTTTAAAGCCAAAGGAACATTGACAGGTGGAGTCAACGCACTTGTGTGCACAGCCGCCTTTGTTGTATTCACACACATCTATAGCAAAACATGAATTCAAAATATAAATCGATCGATTAATTCATTGATTAATAATAATAATAATAATAATAATAATAATAATAATAATAATCTTTATTCATTCCACCACCTATGGTACAATACCGAAACCAAGAAGGCAATGCCTGTAAGCAGGTCCAGTGCTAACTAATAAATTAATGCCTTAAATAAACATCAAACGGAAACATGGTCCTAACTCGCCTAACCCTCCTGAAAGGGTTATTCACTTTGGGACCGGTGTTCATGGTCTTTAGCAGCTTTGGTTTATTTTGTAAATAAATAGACAACAATTAAATGGTTTTAATTTGAGGTGGCCTTTAAATGGCAGGGCCTTTATTTAGAGGGAAACATCAATATGCTTAAAAAAAAACATTACAATCTTAATCATCACCTTCATCAGTATTATCATCAGCATCATCATTATCATTATATCAATCATTATTATTTACCGATGTATGAAACCTTAAATAAATCACAACTAAATAAATACTATTTTATTTATTATTTATTTACTTATGTATTCCAATCCAACAGCAAATCATCTCCACAAACAGGCCGGTATAAAATTTCTTAACTAAATAGATAAACATAAAAAAATATACCAATAAATCAGAAAAATGCTTAACAGTGTACGAAATGTTTTAACTTACCTAACATCCAATATTCACAGTCAAAACCATCCTTACATCTACATACGAATGGTGTCACGGGCCCCGATGTAGTAACTGGTGAAGGTAGGCAAAAGCTTCGACTGTCATAACACTCGAAACATACATTTTCATATTCTACAGAATAATAAGCAAACAAAATGTATTATTAGGCTACCTCTGCCAAGGAGGTTATACCCGCAGTCTGTTTATCAGCATTTACGCAAAGAGGATCAATATAAAATTTATAGTAAACTTGCCACAACGAGCAAGTTTTAGATTGAAATTTTGAGACGGAGTAAGGAAATTGTGTATGGGACACCAAATATATTAGGTATGGCACGCACTAAGCGCAATAGAGAGTGAGTGAACTAAAAAATTAGGGCCGGTATATAATAATCTAGGAAAGTGATGATTACATTTTGGAAAGAAAAAATCTAAGAAGGCAAAAAAAAAAAAAAAAAAAAAAAAAAAAAAAAAAAAAAAAAAAAATTACCTTAGAGCAGAAGGTACTAGATTCACCCATAACCGGTCTACGTATTGTTTGGTATATACGTACAGGTAAAAAGGCACTGTGGTATGCTCTCCAGACTAGGCTAAACCCACTTCTCTCTTGATTTTGAATTTATATCGGTTACAGCGAATTATTATTATCCCCACGTACTGTCACTACAGTCAGTGACCGTGGACATAGGATACACTTGTTAGGAATATGGTATTTCTCTCATTGTTTACGCCAATTAAATTGGGTATGGCGCGCAGTAAGCGCAACAAAGAGTGAATAACCCAACATCAAAGCCTGGGACCCAGGCTATGAGTATTGAGGCGCAAGTTGAAATCTGATATGAGGACCTGTGGTCCGAGGTTAATTGAACATATATGGTCTAAACGGAAGTTTTTGCTTTTATAGTGTTTCCTTTATATTGTATAAACGCTTTAGAATTTCAGCCATTTTGTTCTTTCAAAACTTACTTATGTCTTACCTGGTTGTCGAAGGGGATGAACAATTTTCAAATCCTGTATACCCGGAAACAAACCGACAAAAGATTTCTTCGAAGTTGATGTAGGATCCAGTTTGTTTGCCGCCACTATACCGTCGATCGTCCAATCAGTCCAGTACAGAACATCTTCGAAGATGGTTAATGAGAACGGATGACTAAGCGTACCCAATGAGTGATATATGGTCTGTACGTTTTCACCATTAAAATCGCTTACTTGGAGGATGTCTAGGTAAGCATCAACCCAGTACAGAGTGGATGCGGGATAGTCAATTGTCAAGCCGTTTGGCCACGTAAGATTCTTAGCAACCGCCTGATGATGCGAACCGTCCAGCCCCACTTTTGCTACAAGTCCGAAGCCAATATAATTACTCCATTCTGTCCAGAACACATATCTATCGAATAAGAGTAATAATCCAATGTTATAATCACTAAATTATTGTTGTTATCATTTCGCCGAGTAGATTACAATGGTTAGAATGAGTAATTAGAACCTCTTTATTGCCATACAAATAAATTAATTCAATTTAAATTTAATTCAATTCTAATGTCATTAGACTACATATGCCATGCATTGGCCTATTTATAACTCCACAACCAGCCTCCAAATGGGAAAAATGTATACACCTTTCCCACATCTTTTTAAAATTAAAATCAATCAAAACATTTTGTTGAGTCTGGCTTTGAATTTAATGTCTGCTGTAGTGTAATTTTAAAACATCTCTGATGGCTAAAAGATGTAATTTGAAAGCTTATCATATCGTAAATCTAAATGTAAAATACCGTATAGTAAGCCTAATATTAAAGAGCCTGACCGTCTTACTGGGCGTCATACGTTATCTGCATACTAATTAGATTTGGCCAAATCTAGTCCTAGAATTTTTCAATCGATAGGGTTGTGAATGCGCATGCGCATAAACCGTAATCGTCATCAAAGAAAAGTAACAATTACTGCAGGGGTTTCAAGTTGGAAGATGTCACCTCAGGAAGATATGTTTAAATGAGTCTTTTTTTTTTAAACATATTTAATTACATTTTGCTACGCATGATAAATAATAATGCTATGCACTGAATTCCGTGAGACAAGTTTTCGTACATCATAGTAAAAATATGCAAATTATTATAAATGGGACTCGGAGCGGCCGTCACGACTTCCGGTAGACTCATTCGATTTCGGTAGACTTTTAAGCCTGTTTTCCACTAGGCGAAATTATTCGTGCGAATCGAGGGCGTTGGTTCGGTTTCCTGCGCTCTGATTGGTTGCGCACCTTTTTCGCTTCGCAAAAATGTAGAAACAATTCGAACTAACGATTTCGTTGAAGCGAAAACTCCGATAGAAATGTGAATGCGCATGAACTGGCTTTTCTGTCATCATTACCAAGCAAACATAGGCCTACTTACCGAATTCCCGGATGCACAGCGATTGCTCTTGGATTATTTGACAAACCAGCTACCAGCGTCGCTTCTTGATAGGTATCAAGATTAAGCACTTTAATAACTTCGGAGTCTGTGTTGGTGTAGTACATGTTGTTGTGTATCCAGTCTACAGCAAGTCCTTCGCAGGCTCCTGTATAATATTTTGCAGCGTTTGGATAAGGTGATAATGGTATATCGAAATCAAGTGGAGATCTGAAAAACGGAAAAGGCTATTTACAAGCTCGTTATTTTTTGGCAGTGGTTGTTGTTAGAGTTACACATTTAACTCTGATGTTATTGTATATGTGGATTCGATTTGGACAATAACGTCCAGTAGAATTAGGAATTTGTTTATGATTTGCGCAACGCCACTGCCTATATATCATATACAATTTCGGTATTGGGTGTCCAATACCCAAGTACCTTATGAAAATAGAGACTCGCTATCTCTTTTTCTCCAGCGTATGACCATAATCTTAGTGTTTAAAAATACGGATAATGTAGTAATTTTTTTCGTAGGATTTAAGAGTGCTCTGTATACATGTGAGCATCGGTTTATATGCTTGTAATAAGCGTCTAAGGAAGAGTTTTCAATGGACTTCATAAATCTGATTGGTCTGATGAAACTACTTAACCAATCAAAATCGTTTTTAGATTACAATTTTGAAGACAAATGACGCTTTCAAATGGAGTTTTTCCGTTGAAAATCGACCAACCCCTTCGATTGTAGAGGGACTTATACTAAATTTCTGCCGATTTTACTGTTTTTACGTTGAAATAAAACAGAAGTGTGTCTGATTGAAATCAAAAGACCAATGAATCCACCCCACCCCAAACTCGATTAGGTATGAGCGAAGTTATTACAAGAAGTTGAAAAATGGCAATGTTAGAGGTTTTGACGACTTTCACTGGCGCGTTACCGTATACCATTTTAGCACAAAATGTTATCGCACTGATGATGTTAAAACGGAATAGGATGATAATGATGATAACGATGCAGATGATGGTCGGTTTTTTGTGTTAACCGGGTAACAGGTAGGCCCTAAGTGTAACTACAAACCTGCAGCACCACGCTGGGATAAACCTGTTTCGATAAAATTGCTACACCGTAGCTACATGCTATTGCCGACAGTTTACAGTGACGCTGTTGTCGTCGAATCGGGGAGCTTTCCCAATGGACCATTACGTTAAGTTCTGCCCCTTGGATAATTGTTGCTTATCCCACAGTGTTAAATGTGAGTTTGTGGGACAACACGTTTGCTATTAGACATGTGCGTATCTCGTGGCCCTGTTCTGATCAATCATTTATCATATTGACTTTGAGAGGGCTACTTTGAGTCGGAGACAACCACATAATGTAGTGATGGCTTTATCCGTCAGTGTAGCGGTTTTATGTAAACAAAGCCATTGCTAAATGAATGTACGTACGTGTAAATATACTTTTGGATTTCTGATACATCACTCCAGTACATTTCATGTTTCCGTAGATTGTAATCCACTGCAACAATATTAAGTCCTCTGAAGTCCTTACTGCGAACTGGTGTAGAGCCGATAAAAGTACCGTTCAAATTCAAGTATTTAGATATACGGCCGTTACCAACAACAACCATTAACTTTGGGTCTACGTTACTGTCTGCAATGCAGGAACGATTGTCACTGCCCAGTCGGTAACCATCAACGCATGCGCACCTGACCTCGCCCTGCGTATCTTCACAAAGTTGGCTACATTTATAATCAAAATCCTCGCATGACGTAACTCGATCACACGACTTTCCATCCTCGCCCAATTTAAACCTAAATGAGCATTGACAAGAAACAGTTCCGTCGGATGAAGCTATACAAGTATCTTCGCAGCCACCATTCTCAACTTCACACGGATCTGTGAAAAAAAAAACCTTTCCAAATAAAATAGGCTTCTTTACGCTAATCTGATATTTTCGATAAGTACCCTAAACATATTTAAGTAAAAGAAATAAGACCTTAAAGTTCGTGTAATCGATTTGACAGTACTTTTGAAGAATTGTGTGAGGCACTGATAGTTTAATACATCGGCTCTTGACTTGACACCATGATCTTCCATTGATACAGAATCTCAGCATAGCTACTCTTAAACTCATCATGATGACTCTAATGATTAAGAGAGGTCGGTATACTAGACCAAAAATTCATTAAACTCATGAGGACTCTAATGATTGAGAGAGGTCCGTATACTAGACCAAAAAATTAGTGCCGAGAATCTGTAATAATTTCTGGTGATGAGTTGCATACTTTAATAAACTGCACTCAATACTGAGACCAGAGAAACACTTATTTTCGAACGTTAGTTAAGGTATAAACATTATAGCTTACAGAGTACCACACAGTAGTGTCGTCACAACACCAGGTAGCGCCCTCTGTTGCCAACCAGACGTTAGTTACCGTTTATTAAGCCTATATTACGCGAAATTCGGGTTAATTCTAAACGGAAATTCGGGTTAAGCGCCCTATTGTTTACTGTGGTCTTCACTCTCTGATGAGCACAAAACCACCGTCCACCCGTCTTAGTCCTTTGGCGTAAAATGCCTAATGACTTCATAGGCTTCCTGGAATAGGCATTTTAAAATGTAATATTTTACCATCAAAATGTACTAAAACACACAATTTCACGCATTATATTAGTTACCGAACACGCATTTAATCATCAATTAAAATTTACAAAGAAAAACTAAGATACAACATCTTAATAATTACGGTACGTTAGAAATTGGGACCAATGGTTTGTCAGTCAGTGGAGAAAATGGTGTCCCCCGTTGAACTCATATGGCAACGGAGTAGTATCACGTGGTATTGTGACGTAACACTGTAGTACTACTCTATGACTTTGATAAGTACATCAATGATCAGTCTGATGAGTAGTCAGATTTTGACATTTTACTGCCACTCGTCATATTCACGTTTTTATGGATAGAAAGTCTCTGGAACTTAGTGTAACATTTGTCTTGTGTATTTTTAAGTAGCTTGTTTTTCTTTAATGTTGTTTTATAAAGATGTTTGATTTAAGCATAAGCAACCCTACTCAGCCCTAACCATTAGGCATACGGGGCCGACGTCAGTGGTCCATCGGTAGAAGAATGATGGACGTACTTGTGGCCTAGGCTAGGACGCCACTGCAGGGTATCCCTATACCAGGAGACCGAAGTCCTAATGAACAATTAAATGGGTGAACAGCATAATTTTACATTCGGAATCGGCCTAGATTGTTCCCCTGTTGATTTTTCCCGTCATCGGGACTAATCTCTTTGTAATATGTTATTGTCTATCTGGGTAAAGAAGTTGAAATAATAAATAAAAAACAAACAAAAATATGCGAGAATTGACTTTGAACAGTACCAACCAAGGAAGGAGAAACGTGGAGTCGTAACCACAAATCCCGGCGTTGCCCAATTGTCATTCGAAATAAACAAGAAATTACTTACCATCGGCATTACATTTCAAAATAAGAACGACAACTAGCAATCTAGTTACCATCCAGAACCACTCCGTCATCAATTCCATTTTAAATTGTAGGCATATAAGCTCCTTCCCACACAAACTCTCTTGCTGATAATAAATACGTCTGTTGAATAATAGGCTACATCCTTTTACCAATGGTTGTATCCTCTTTCTTCTTCGATTTCCGCTGGGAGTACGGTACAATCTAGTACCAACATTGCCAACATGGGGTCTGAAGGCCATAACTTAAATTATATTTCCGAATTAAAAGAAAGGTCACGGCTATAAATAATGATTATATGCAGACGTAGTTGCACCGTGTGCCTGGAAGAAAACCCTTCTTAAAACAATTTAGAAAAAAACACCTGGGCAAAAAGTGTTAATGTTGGTAGTCTCAACTTAACCTGTATATCTTTATTGTTTAAAAAAAAACAAACAACCTTACAAGCACTTTATCGATATTTTCCTTCAGATTACTATAATATCTTCGTTTTTCTTATTTTATTTTATATTTACACATTTTTCAAACATGCAAAAATTATTAATGCACAGCATTATATTACTGTACTGTATCGTAGAGGGTATTATATTACATAGTCTCACCTACTGTAAATAAGATTCAGATAAGATTTGTTGGTTTTCTATTTTTTTTAAAAATGAAAACCTCATTTGACATTTTACCTTAGCCTTGATTTGTTCTTATTTTGTTCTTAATTATTAAGCAATTTCAGCCTCAGTGTTCTTATAAAATATGTTCCTACTTATTGTGCAGTTGTAGGCTTGGCCTACCCTTTAACATACTCTTTAGTTAGAATGTAGGTAAAAATGGCCCTGGAAAAAATGGCCCCGGAAAAAATGGCCCCAGTAAAAATGGCCCCAGTAAAAATGGCCCCAATTGACAAGTAGGTAATAATGGCCCCAATGAAAATATTCAGTAATAGAAATAATATTTTGTTTTTAAATCTTCAAATATTTAAATACTAGCTGAAAAAATCGAGAATTGAATCAATAACAAATACAGTTACACAACAGATGCAAATAATGTACTGAGAGATTTTTGGAAAACATTGGCCATTGAATAACATTTTTTGATAGTAGAAATAAGTTTTAAAAACGTTATTCCACTAACAAAGTAGAGGAATAACATACATACAGTACTTCAACTACCAAAATATGCAACTCATAGATAACCACAAAATTCACTTTTGTTAAGTTTCAAATAAAATAACTTTACATGTTATAAACAGTGCAAATAAACAGTAGTTAAAGCATGTGGATCAATTGTGTGTTTTAATCACAAGTTCATGTATGGGAAAAAGGAGAGGCTTACTTTCTCACAAACTTAGCAATAAATGTTCTGCTTAGAGTTACTTCAAAGAAGTATTTGTTAATCAAATATTGTTTTTAAAGTAAACTGAATAATTAGGAATATGCCTACATTTACTTAAGCAACTTATTTAATTGCATACTTGGTTTTACTCCCCGCCAACTAAATTTAAGTGCCTAAAAGTATACTAAATAATGTAAACTGAGATACTATATATACAAATGTAAATATGGCAATTATGCTAAGAATTAAAATGGCGTGAAATTGTGAGGGTAGGGTAATTATGGTAGGATTAAATGGTATTTCTAAATCCCACAAACCTCCCAAAACACACTGTAGAAAACAAAACAATTCAATTTTGATTGACTCACTTGGTATATCAATAAGAAAATTAAATATTCATAAGAACCTATTTTTTGGTTAAAATGTTGATTTTTTTTGTGAAAAAATACTTGCAAATACACCACAAACCTTCAAACACATTGCGAACCCCATCCAAACCCCTTAATTATGATTGTAGAACTCTCTATTCCAAAAATAAAATAATAATTTGATGTTCATATTCACTCATTGTTTGTGGGGTTTACCAATACCCCACCAATTGAATTTTTGGAAAATTTTGATTCCGCTTCCGTGAAATGGGCCACAAATAAATTATTTTAGTATTAATAAATGCATGATTTATGTTGATTTATTGATTATGTTGTTGCTATTTTTTAACATTTAAATGAAAAAAAAATAAAAAGTGTTAACTATTTCAGTTAAAAAAAATGCATATAATGATTTTTTAAAAATCAGTTTTAATACAGAATTTTATTATTGGGGCCATTTTTACCTACCTGTCATTTGGGGCCATTTTTACCGGGTCATTTTTACCAGGGCCATTTTTTCCTGGGAATTTTTTCCGGGGCCATTCTTACCGTACATCCTTTAGTTATTTAATTGTTCCCTTTCCGGGATCAGGGGTGTATCCACGATTTTTTTCTGTGTGGGTCGTGATCATAATTTTTTGGACTTTTTCAGTGGGAGACAGGAAATCGATTATAGCGCCACCAGATTGAGATAGATTACGTCACGCAATTGGCAAGGACTTTGGACCCATTGCTGGTACCTCATCAATGCTTTTTCATTTAGGGCATTTGGGGGGGGGGGGTCCTACGACCTTTTTTCGACCCCTCCCCCACCCCTTGCATACACCATGAGGATATAATGTGTATGAATTACGATTTACCATCTACAGTTCAATAGACATCCTAATAAATTTTAATCATAATCTGCTGTGTGTACCAGGGTAGGATGGTGCGCACCACTTTTGTTGTTAAGACATAATAGAGGTAATTACTTCTCAACACATTCTATAAGGCCTAATGTTCTACTCCAATTTATTTATAACCACGTTGATCAATAATCTTTTTATGATCACACAATAACACATATTTGACGGTAATATGTTGTAGTTTATAGGCCTATATATACATTTTAGACCCCAAAAAAAACTCCCTCGAAAAAACTCATCCCTCGAATAAACGTCCCTCAAAACCCCTTCTCAAAAATAAACACCCCAGGGCGTTTATTCGAATAAATACGGTAACTGTTAGTTGAATTTTAGTGAATAATAGAATCATGTCATGAATATGTGTTTCGTGACACGTGACATTTTGGGGGCTTTGCTACCAACAAACAGCACTGTCTCTGTGTTCTGTGATATCCACGGTGTAGAATCACAGCACCTTAAAAATCTAATAGTTGTAAACGTGTCGAACAATCAATACATCAATGGGATTGAGCATGGTATTTAGTATGTGTGCGATAACGTTTTTTTTTTATCTTTCTACTGGCTGAAAGTTTATCCCAAATGTTATTCAAATATATTTCTTGACTCAAGTACTCCTTTGCCAGCCTAGCCATGTCCACAGCCATCCACCTGAAAGCAAATCAAAGGCATTATCAATAAATTAATCAATCGATCGATTAATCGATTGATTTAGGTTCAGAAAAATGTCATCCTATATATTAATAAAAATAGTAACAAAAATAAATAATCAATAAATATAACAATAATATTAACAAAGATATTGATGATAATTATTTTATTATCAAAAATATAATTATTATTATGATATTAATAATTAAAATAATAATATTGTAATAGTAATAAATAATAATAATAATAATGATAATAATGATAATAATGATAATGATAATAATGATAATGATAATAATAATAATAATAATAATAATAATAATGAAACGTAGTATGTAAGTAAAATTACGACTCGTTATTGTGATCAACAAAAACGAAATATATTATAAATAATAATGATAATAATAATAATAATAATAATGATAATAATAATAATAATAATGATAATAATAATAATAAATTCCTCTTTTTTGTAGTCCAATTTAAAAAAGAAACAGGCTACAGAAAAAAAACCCAAAAAACAGCCCAATGACAGATCAATTGATAAATGATCAATCAATAATCAAGTGCGCAATGCTTACCAACATTTAACTTACCTTTCTTCTTTGGTGCTTCTTCACACGTCTCACCATCCGGGCATTTGCAGATGAACGAGGCGACAGAAACGCCCAGCGGTCTTGGAAGACAAACTGCATTTTCGGAGCAGCTACCACACAGATTGTAAAATTCTATATAAAAAAAGAGATTTTTCTAAGCACAACAAGTCCTTCAATGTTGCCCCGAATGCCAAGGATCGAGCGGTCTTCTGCCCATAAAAACTATAGTCTGCTTCTTTAGCTTCCTTCAAAAAAGTTTTTTCCTTGTGTACATTGGTTACCTTAGTTGTGTCTTTCTGTTTTCTTATTACACTTTGCTATACAGAAATGGAGTAGGCGGCCCTTTGGATGATGGCTTGGTTTGTCCGGCCTTTGGTTACGTTCTCGCTAACGCATCTAGATATTTATTTTCATTTTGTTTATTATAATTTTTAAACTTACTTCTTATCATGTTATTTACGTAACATCATTTCATTAGTGTTTTGCATATTATTTACTTGTTTGAAATGTTGTATATTGACGTAAAAATGAAGACTTACTTGGTTGTCGGTTCGGGTGCACAAGAGTCATGCCGGTCGAAGACCTTCTCACTGCGTTCACAGCAGCAGACGACTGAGGATCAAGCTTGCTGGCAGTCACCACCGCATTAAGTCTCCAGTCAGTCCAATACAATTGATCTTCAAACATTGTCAACGCAAATGGATGATGAATGAAAGTTGACGAGGCCAGGACCGTCACTAGATTTTCGCCATTGAAGTCACTCGATTGGAGAATGTCGAGACTTGCGTCGATCCAGTAGAGTGTAAACGTAGGAAAGTCGATTGTCAGTCCATTGGGCCAAATAAGATTTCTGACGAGAACTTGACGATGGGAACCATCCATTCCAGCTTTTTCTACAACACCAGTGCCCCAGTCTGTCCAGAAAATATACCTAAAAAAATGAAAAAAAGTATTATGAAGAAAGCTACGTAATACTAAGAGACTGAAAAAGACGGGAAATATAAACACTTATAGTACGAAATTTACTGTTCCAATATACTTGGCTCCACGCCGTTAAATGGAATAGTTTATCTTTCAACTCATGAAAATATTCTTTTCATTGCACACATAAACATTCATTATTTTTGTATTTTACCATTTCAATTTCAAGCTCAGTACAGTCATAAAGCAAACCGAAAAGGGAGAATACAAATTTCTAACTCAACACTGAAAGCTGAAAAGGGGGAATATTTACCCAATTCCTGGATGTACAGCTATTGCTCTTGGTTTGTCTATGTCCTCGGACACCACCGTGACCAGTTTGAATGTGTCGAGGTCCACAGCATTGATGAGCTGTTGATCTCGTTCTGTGAAGTACAAATTGTTATGGACCCAGTCGACGGCGATTCCCTCACTTTTTGTCACATTCGTCACCACGACTTCTGGCTCCGAGGTCACTGTTAGGTTCAATGGCGCTCTTTAATCATTAAAGAAGAAATAATGCATTATTGTTAATAATAGTAAATATTGATAATACTAATTATATATATATATATATA
>NW_022731578.1:377424-387656 GCF_011630105.1 Anneissia japonica | reverse complement strand
CCTAAATATCATGTCATGATTAACGTCACTCCAATATAAATATTTATTCTCAAAATCGTAGTCAACTGCAACCATATGTCCGTAGTACGTCTGTTCTTCCTCAGGTGCTCCGATAAATCCACCGCTACTTATTGGATATGAGACAACAGAAATTCGCTGCTCGATGACCAATAAAGTTGCATCTATGTCACTTTCCGCAACACAAGAGCGACTATCATTGGCCAATCGATAACCAATCGAACAGCCACATTCAATTACGCCTGTTGAATCGTCGCACCAGTGGCTACACGAACCAACAAGTTCTTCGCAAAGCGTTATTTGGTCGCACGACTTTCCATCATCACCTAATTTGAAGCCGAAGTCACACTGGCAGGTGGAGTCGACGCATTTGCCAGCACAGCCACCATTGTTGTCTTCACAGGAAACTGGAAAAAAAAATTTAACCAAAATTTAAATTATCCTTTTTTATATTTAAAAGCTTGTATGCAATACATTCAATTGGTATTGTAGGAGCTAGTTTAATTATGTTTTAATTAGAGAGGGTAAGATCTGTGATAATTGCGCCCAATTAGTCATTTATTCAATCAATCAATCAATCAATCAATCAATCGAATAACCTACCTGACAGTTAGTTAATCTGTCTGTCAGTCAGTAAGTCAAAATGATTGACGAATCGACCGATTGAACAAACGATTGATCGATATAAACCATGTTTATAAATCAATTATAAAACCAATAAATCAATTAACCATTTTTAGACGGTAACCCCAACAGTGTATCCTAGTAGGTCCGCTGATATTCAGGGGTCCTCTTAAATAGATGAAATATTGTGATGCTTTTATTAGCAAAGACTCTTTAGAGGGTGGAGTTGATTTTAGTCGTGAGGAAAAATTCCTGTTGCTACAGGAATTGAACCCAGGACCATGAGATTAGAAGGCAAGCATCTTAACCACTAAGCTATTCAACTCCACTCATCATCTTAATGAGTACTACAACTTACTTCTCTTCGGAGCATCTTCACACGTCTCTCCCTCCGGGCATTTGCAGATGAATGATGTGACAGAAACACCCAGCGGACTTGGAAGGCATACTCCGTTTTCAGAACAACTACCACACATATTATTAAAATCTATCAAGAAAAACATTTTACGAAAAATTATAGTGTGACAGTGTTATTTGAATGAATTACTTTAAATACCATTTTAATGCAATAAGCCAAATTAAATAATACCGCAATCGCATAACATCAAAGAACTAAAGAATTTCAAAAACAATATTGTATGAATGCGAGAGCTGAGAACGGTTTATGAAATGTGAAGCCGGGCACTCTCTGTGCCCAACGGTCGCCGGCCGATGCGATTGTATGAAGAACGCAACGATGCGCGCGCAAATTGACCATTTCAGACAGTCACCGACAATCAGCAGACGGCGTCACTTCGTCTAGGGCTCACAGAGAGCGGAGTTGGATTCGTATGCGACGCAGAGAGTGCCAGACCTAAGCGGAAAACAAAAACTCACTTTGTTGTCGTATGGAGTGCACAATGGTCATGCCTGTAAGAGGCGTATCCAACACTTTCTTAGAAACAGACGATTTAGGGTAAAGTTTGTTGACTGTCACCACCGCCCTAAGAATCCAGTCATTCCAATATAGTTGATCTTCAAACGTTGTCAACGCAAATGGATGACGAATAAAAGGCGACGAGTCCAGAACCGTTGCTAGATTTTCACCATTTAAATCACTCGATTGGAGGGCGTCAAGAGTGGCATCAATCCAGTAAAGTGTAGATGTCGGGAAATCGATTGTCAGTCCATTCGGCGAAATAAGTTGGCTAATGAGGACTTGACGATGTGAACCGTCCATTCCCGCCTTTTCGACAACACCAGTGCCCCAGTCTGTCCAAAAAATATATCTGTAGCAAAGCAAGAAACAAGGGACACAATAATGAGTAAGGAGAAAAGATTAAGCGTAACAATAGTGAAAACGAAGCGAAATAACCAATTCATAAACATTTATTCACTTTCTGTCCTGCAATCAAATTAGGAGTTAACATTGCAAATGGAAGGGTAGTAGTGCTTAAAGATATTAGGCCTACTATATGGGAATACAGAAATATGAAAGATCACAGAGATGAATATTATTGTAAAGACTATAGAGTATGACTCAAAGAGCTATAACTATGACTGAAGATGACACTGGAAATCGTGTGATGGTTGCTGAAACCAACCTCCTATCGTCCTTCTTGAACTTTTGATTGGAAGCCATTTTTTTTCGAGGAAGTTACTTTATGAAAATGGAATTTACTGACTTTGATCATCACCTTCAAAGGCAGTCGAAGCTCATTAACAATGTAACAAAATTTAGAGAAACTTTGGATTGTACTCTAAATACAATTCTTATAGACTGTTTTACCATTACTAAGAAAATCCTGGATTTTATTGTCCACTGATCTCAAAGAATAGGTACTAAATGCACGTCTGTAAAGCTAGAAAAATATTAGTTCCGCTGTGATTTTAAATTGAATTTTAATAATAACACAAAGTATGCAATTGAATTAAATTAAATTTTTATTTTCTTTATCTCAACACAATACTTTATTACATACTTTCAAATACAATATATTCTCAATCCCATAAACGCAGGAAGGCGGAAGACATTTACCCTATTCCTGGATGTACAGCTATTGCTCTAGGGTTTTCTATGTCCCCGGATACCACCGTGACCAGTTTCAAAGTGTCAAGGTTCACAGCGTTGATGGCAAGTAGTTTAGTTTCCGTATAGTACAGATTATTGTGAATCCAGTCGACGGCAAGGCCCTCACTGTAAGCCGGGTTACTCACTACAATCTCTGGCGTAGACTCCAATGATGAGTTCAGTGGCGCTCTTTTATCATATAATAAAGAAAATAGATTGTCAATTTCAATTTAACGTATCTTTTTTAATAAATATATTAGCGTTTACACAATTAGTGATATGCATTGAACTTGAAAATAATACTTTTTATAACACACCTAAATAGATCCTTAGTGTACTGAGAGAACGTTCCTAATTATAAGTCCAAAAGGCGTGGTGGTATAAAGTAAAAGTTCACAGTGATTTTCTTTACGATTTGTGTCGCTCCAATTGGCATTATGGTCTATTTCAATAACTCAAAAATTTGCAATTGTGTGTGAAATGAAATGTTCAGCTACTGATTGATTAAGCTATGATATTTTGATAGCTGATCTATTCTATGTCATTCCATAAGAAGAGTGTTTTTTTTTCTTTGTTTCTCCGACATGTTTACCACAAATATTACAATATATGAGATAAATGACACTTTTGGTGACGCAATTAACTGATATATCTGTGGTTTGTTTGGTTGCTCATGAATGGTTGTGTAGAATCAAGTAAGCATGTTTTGCATGATGAAGTTCTCAAAATACATATAAATTATATGCACATACCGAAATATCATTGCCAAGGAGATGTCACTCCAATACAGATAATTATTCCTAAAATCGTAGTCAATAGCAACCATATGTCCGTTGAATGTCCTTTCTTTCTCGGGTGCTCCGATAAAATTACTATCATCAAGTATTGGATACGAGACAATCGAAACTCCCTCCTCAACAATCATTAAAGTAGCATCTACGTTACTATCCGCAACACAAGTGTGATTATCATTGGTCAACCGATAACCGTCTGAGCATGTGCATATGACTGCGCCTGTTGAATCATCACACCAATGGCTACACAAATCGTCAAGTTCTTGACATGCCGTAATTTGATCACATGATCTTCCATCATCGCCCAATCTAAAGCCAAAGAAACACTGACAGGTGGAGTCAACGCACTTCTGTGAACAGCCGCCATATTTGTATTCACACGCATCTATAGCAAAACATTAATTCAAAATTTTAATCGATCGATTTATTAATTGATTATTTGCTTTGTTGGTTTTTGTTTGGTTGGTATATAAGTTTAAAAATTATACTGCAGGTCACCCTCCAATTAAAGACCACTTTTGGGACCGGGGTTTCCATGGCCTTTAGCAGCTTTAGTATCTTTTTAGAATAATAAATAAGACATTTGTTAATAATAGACAACAATTGGAGGCCTTAATTGGAGGAACCTTTAATAAAAGGAGACCTTAACTAATATCAACATAAAAATGATCACCATTATCTTAATAATCACCATCATCAGTATTAGCATCAACTTCATCATCATCATTATCATCATTAATCATATTAATCATTATTACTTACCGATATAGGAAACCTTTTATTTATACACAGTTACCTCCCAAGTAAATAAATACTATTTTATCTGTTATTTTATTTATTTATTCCAATCTAACAGCGAACCATCTGCATTAACAGGCCGGTATAATATTATTCAACAAATAAATAAATAAACAATAGATCAAAAATTAAAGCAATGCTTATAAGTTGCGAAATGTAAGTTTCTGAAAAGTTTTTCACTTACCAAACACTGTTTCCTCACAGTCATAACCATCCTTACATCTACATACGAATGGTGCCGTGGGCCCCGACGATGCATTGACTGGTGAAGGTAGGCATAGGCTTCTTCTGTCAACACACGGGAAACATACATTTTCATACTCTGTAGAGTAATAAACAAACAAAATGTATAATTACCTCCACCAAGAACGTTATATATTCCCGTTGTCTGTCTGTTAGCATTTACGCAAAGGAATGGATCATCATATAGTAAAATGGTATAAAATGTTTTGACTGCTCATGAGAGGAATGATGAAATCTATTTCCCCTCCGTGATGCGGAGACCGTAGCCTACTATCTTCTTGAGGGCCGCCGAAGGACCGAGGAAAGGATGTAAAAAATTAAATCAAATACAAATTTTCAAATGAAATAAGAGAAGAGAATGTACGAGAAAGTTTATTTTCAAGCACGTTAAAAATTAAACAAACATATACATCCAAAGAAATACAATTAACAACATGGTTACATGGTGGCAAACACAGACACCCATGACCTTGTAGATAGTTGCAGAATCTTCAACAAGATGAAGGCGGCAACTTAACGGAAGAAGAAGATAGATGGGGCCTGATTACATCGCGACAGGGCAAAAAAATAATATCATTTTAACGTAATAGTACTGTAATTCCCCGGGAATTTAACTATCATTGAAATTACGTCTTAGGAATGATGGTTGAAGTTATTGTCTGTTTGTTAACCAATCAGATGCCTAGAATCTATGTATGGGGTATATAAATCAACGTGGCTCCGATTTTTTGCGTCTCGTGAGCAAAATTCTCAAAGCTGGGGTGATTTTAATACAGTTACATACTTAGAAAGCATTATTTTCCTTCAAGAATTGCATTGCCTTTAGCTCTGCTGGCTTCATGCAAGAAACAAAGGCCTTCCTATAGTGTATTCAAATCCTGACTATAATTGCTTATTATTCCCACTTACTGTACTGTCAGTGACGGATAAGGATACTTTTGTCGGCAGTATGCGGGCGCAAGTAGAAATCTGAGGACCAATGGTCCGAGGTAGTTTGAACGTGAATGGTCTGATAGGAAGGTTTCAGGGTGTTTGCTTTATACTGTATTGTGTAAACGCTTCAGAATTTTAGTTATTTTGATTTTAGTGATTTTTAAAACTTACTTGAGATTGGTCTTACCTGGTTGTCGAAGGGGATGAACAATTTTTAACGCCTGTATACCGGGAAACACACCGACAAAAGATTTCTTCGAAGTTGATTTAGGATCCAGTTTGTTTGCCGCCACTATACCGTCGATCGTCCAATCAGTCCAGTACAGAACGTCTTCGAAGATGGTTAGTGAGAACGGATGAGGGAGCTTAGCTAATGAGTGGTATATGGTCTGTACGTTTTTACCATTAAAATCGCTTACTTGGAGGACGCTTTGGTAAGCATCAACCCAGTAAAGAGTGGATGCGGGATAGTCAATTGTCAAGCCGTTTGGCCAATTAACATTCTTAGCGACCGCCTGATGATGTGAACCGTCCAACCCTGCTTTTGCTATACGCCCAATGCCTTTATAGTTACTCCATTCTGTCCAGAACACATATCTATCGAATTAATAATACTAATTAAATGTTACAAAAACTAAATTATTGTTATTATTACGACGAATAAATCTTTATTATTAGAATGAGTCTCACTGTCATTGGTTTACAAGACTATTTCTGCAACTCAGCTTTTGCTGCAATAGTATAATTCTATGGATTTTTATATTTACTGTATATGTATTTTTTTGAATAAAGATACCATGAATACTGTAAAAACAATTTTAGCCTTTTCGTAGCCACACAATTGATTCAGTTTCAATGTAATTCAATTCTAATGTCATTACACTACACATGCCATGCATTCTAGGCCCGCCTATTTATAACGTCACAGCCAGACTCCAAGGGGAAAATACACCCCTTTCCCACATCTTTTAAAAATTCAAAAGTTTTTTTTAACCTTTAATAACCGTACTCGTTTTCACGTCAGTTCCTTAAAATATTGAATTTTGCATATCAAAACATTTTGCTGGATTCTGGCTTTAAATTTAGTGGCTGCTGGCTGAAAAAATGTTATTTTAAAACCTGTCTGCTGGCTAAAAAAATGTAATTTGAAAGCCTATTTTATCGTAACCCTGAGGTAAAATCAATCAATCAATCATTAAATACCTACTGATGTTAATTAACAGTGCTTGTAAGATTATGAAAAATGTTTTAAAAAAATAACAAAATAACAAACAATATACATGCGTGTCCAAAAACTTAGAATGAGAGGGAGAAGAGACAAGTTTTTAACTTTTTCTTAAACATACTGACTGAAGATGAGATTTTTATCTCAAGAGGAAGAGCATTCCATAATGTAGACGCGGCACATGAGAATGTCAGTTTACCCTGGTTTTTATGTCTCCACCTTCCTTGCTCAAGTAGATGTTTGTTAGATGATTTAAGACGGCGAAGAGTAAGATACCGTTGTAAGCCTAATAGACAATAATCGTCATCAGAGAAAAGTAAATAATTACTGCAGGGGTTCCAAATTGGAAGAAGTCAATTCCGAGAGATCTGTTTAAATGAGTCTTTTTTTTAACATTTTAATTGTATTTTGCATGATAGATAAAAGTGCTGTACACTGAACTCCGCTAGACAATTTATCATGCAGTAGAGTAAAAAATATGCAAATATTGTAAATTGGAGTGGGAAAGGCCGTCCCGATTTCCAGGAGATTCGAAGGGGCGGGTTTAGGTCCCCTTTGGAAAGTAAAAAAAAAAGAAAGTAAAAAAGAAGGAAAGAAAAATAAAAATTGATAGCCTACAACGCCTCAGACGAAAACAAAAATTTTGCGGGGGAATGCACCCACACCCCCTAGGATGGTGTTAACTCGATCGGCTCCACTTTCGCCCCTCCTCTTTCAGATGTCTCTGGATCCGCCCTGGATTCATGCGCCCGGCTTACGGGAGATTTGAGACCCCTTGTTACTGTCATCATAACCAAGCAAACATACTGTAGGCTTATTTACCGAATTCCCGGATGCACAGAAATTTCTCTTGGATTTGACAAACCAGATAACAGCGTCGCTTCTTGTTTGGTATCAATATCAACCACTTTAATGACTTCAGATTGTGTGTTGGTATAGTACATGTTGTTGTGTATCCAGTCTACAGCAATGCCTTCGCAGACTCCGGTATTAAATCTCACAGCATTTGGATAAGTTGAGAAGTACTGATCAAAATCAAGTGGAGATCTGAAAAACGGAAAAGGCTATTTACAAGCCCGTTATTTTTTTTTTGGCAGTGGCTATATTTAGGCTGTTGCAGCATATTTAATTCTGATTGGATGTTGGATTTGATTAGGACGATAACATTCAATAGAATCAGGAATTTGTTTAAGATTTTCGTAACAATTAGCCATTGCCTATATTTGTATTCATTTCATATATAAGTTAGTTTTTGTTTGCTCAATACTCAAGTACCTTATGAAGTTAGAGCGTCTCACGATAGATAATATTTATTGTTAATCGTGAAATCATTTATGATAGTAACACAGGCGATTTCGGCCACATGCACTATTTTTACGTTGAAAAAGAAGGAGTTGTAAACTGACCATATTTAGGGGATTTTAACGACCTTCACTGGCGCGTTAGCACAAAATGTTATCGTAATAATGATGTTAAAGAATAAGATGATGATGATAATGATGCAGATGATGATCCGGTTTTTGTGTTAACAGCAGGGTAACAGGTAGGCCTAAGTGTCTAAACTGTAGCTGAACGCTATCATCGACAGTTTTCAGCAAAGCTGAGTGGCCGTCAAATCAGAGAGCTTTCCTAGGCTCCGCCCCTTGAATTGTTGCTAATCTCACAACGACAGTGTTGAAACACGCGCGTTTGTAGGACAGCACGTGCGCTAGTCAGACATTTGCGTATTTCTAGCCTTGATCTGTTTAATAAGTTGTTAATTTTGATTGACATTAAAGAAAGGGCTATTGCGTCGGGGAGAACTACGTCGTGTATTGACTGCTGTATCGTCCGTGTACCGATTTTATGGAAAATAAGCCTTTAGCTAAATGAAAATACGTACTCGTAAATATTCTTTTGGACATCTGATACATCACTCCAGTACATTTTATTTGTACGTAGATTGTAATCCACTGCAACAACATGAAATCCTCCTACGTACTTAGTTTTTACTGGAGTAGAACCGATAAAAGTACCGTTCAAATTTAAGTATTTAGATATGCGACCGTTACCAACAACAACCAATAAATTTGGATCTACGCCACTGTCTGCAATGCAGGAACGATTGTCACTGCCCAATTCGTAGCCATCAACGCATGCGCACTTGACCTCGCCCTGCGTATCGTCACAAAGTTGGCTACATTTATAATCAAACTCCTCGCATGACGTAACTTGATCACATGATTTTCCATCCTCGCCCAATTTAAACCCAAATGAGCATTGGCAAGAAACAGTTCCATGGGATGAAGCTATACAAGTATCTTCGCATCCACCATTCTCAACTTCACACGGTTCTGTAAAAAAAATTTCCAAATGAAATAGGCTACATTACGTTCATAACGCTAGCAAACTGACTGGTTTCCACCCAATAAATCCAATCCTATCATTTTTTATTCGCTTACCAAACACGTTTACCTCACAGTCCTCACCATCCTGACATCTGCAGACGAATGATGCTGACGTTGAGTTGGCTAGTGGTGTTGGAAGACAAATTTGGTTTTCAGGACATTCGCCACAAACATTTTCAAATGCTAAAAAGGAAAAAGTATTGAACAAAATGTGTGTGATAAGGCAATTTCCATGGTCTTTATGATTATTGTAGACATACACATCATTAAATCAAAACGCATCTTTGCCTGACTTTAAAATTTTTTTGCAATAGAGAGTGACCATTCCAGTTTTACAATTTGCTTAAACCATTGTCCTTGTCACTGTCACTTACAATATTACTGCCAAGTCATTATCATTGTTATTATTATTATCATCATTACCATTATAGTACCGTAGTTTATAAGAAGCTATGAACCTAAGTGATCTTTAATTTACGAGATTTTTAGGTTTTCTCGTAAACAATTTGTTCAAACATTTAATGGTAAGATAAGCTGAATTTCTGAATGAATTTCTGTTGTATAAAATTCATTATAAAATTAAGCAAATTTGAATATTGGAGTATTGGCATTCAGATTCTGAATTGATGCTAGGGGCAAGGCCTATTGTGGTAGGGCTATGCCTAGGTGGTGCACAAAAAATACTAGGTTAGGTAGGCCAGGGCTTGGGAGATATTTCGCAGTTGGACTATTTTAAAACACAGAATCGTTTCTATTGTTTTTTCGACTTTCTTCATTAGATAAATAAGCTCTACAGTGGCGGACCATGTTTGCTGGAGGGGAGAGGGTGGGGTGGGATGTGGATAGACTATGCAGCAGTCAAATAAATCAGTACCCACGAGTGTGCCAGAATCATTTAGCTATAAATAGGGGGAACTCCTTCACGTTTGCCTCGAATCACATGCATCTACCCCTGTTCTGTAGTGGTAGGGGACGCTACTACTAGCGACTAAATGACTTTACTGGGGGTGTAACGCCTCACAACCCCACCCGCCCCCTGGCTCCGGTAACTAATACCTCCTACTTCTCTATCTCTCTCCTGTCTCTTATACACATCTAGATGTGTATAAGAGACAGGTGCTCAACTCGGCGAGATAAGCACGTTTGTGCAAAAAGTGACA
>NW_022731578.1:363717-377361 GCF_011630105.1 Anneissia japonica | reverse complement strand
GTTAGTTTCAAAGCCTTATATATATATACATATACATATATATACATATATATGTATACATAAATATATATATATTATATATATTATATATATGTATATATATATACATATATATATAATATGTATATATACGTATATATATTATTGAAAATTGTAATTTTAAAAAGTACTATCGCATTCATCTGCACTAAACTACCGTGATGTATTTTAATGAACTGAATAATTACATAATTCCTGGATGTACAACAATCGCTCTTGGATCAGATAAATCACCATATACCAGTGTCACTTCTAGCAAGCTGTCAAGATCCACCACTCTTATAATGTCATTGTCAATGTCTGTGTAGTACAGATTATTGTGTATCCAATCAACAGCAATACCATCACAAGCTCCGGATCTATCCGTTATAATTTCTGCGTCTGAGTTGTCATTAAAATCAAGTGACGACCTGAAATTATTATTATTAAATTATTATTACTTGCTAACGGCAGAGTGGTATTGCAGATACACTTAACCATTTTACAAATATTATGTTGATGTAATAATTTTTTTCTCCTGAGAACCGATATTACATTACATTTGGGCCAGTTTCACCCTGAAGGGTTGTGGCTTAACTTACGAGTGGTTAAACACTGTCGAGGTAAATTATGCCTGACAGATTGTAAACTGATGGATTTTCTTTGTTTAACCATATTTATAGAGTGACCCTAAAAGCATATCCTAAATGGTCGGCTGATAATCAGGGCCCTTTAAAATAAATAATGTGATGCTTTTATCAGCAAATTCTCTTTATGAGCCTCAGTGGAGTTGTTTCGAGTCGTGAGAAAAAGTCCTGCCCTTACAAGAACTAAGCCATGGCCCAGGATTAAAAAGCAAGCATCTTAACCACTACGCTATTCAAAACGATGACGATAAGGATGATAATAATTTATAACTTACCTATATATAACCTCCTTTGATATATCACTCCAGTACATTTGATTCTTTCGAAGATTGTAATTTACCACAGTAATTTTATTTCCTTCTACAGTCCTGTTTTTTATTGTATAGTAATGTCCGATAAAAGTTCCTTTTACATCTGAGTATTGCGATATGATATGTTTACCTGCAACGACCAATAACTTTGGATCTACGTCACTGTCTGCAAGGCATGAACGATTGTCATTGGCCAGTTGGTAACCATCAGCGCATGCGCACTTAACCACGCCCGTCGCATCTTCACATAGTTGGCTACAATAATAATCCAACTCCTTACACGACTTAACTTTGTCACATGATTTTCCATCTGCGCTCAATTCAAACCCATCAGAGCAGAGACATGAAACAATTCTATGAGATGACGCTATACAGGTATCTGCGCAGCCACCATTGTCAACTTTGCATGGATCTATAGAAGAAACTTTCAAAGTTCATATTCATTCAACATAAACAATATTTCATATTGGCAGACTTCTGAAGTTAGTAAAATGCATTTCCGTAACTTATGTCTTCAGATTTGTACCTAATAATTTTCCTTGAGTGTAGGTTTGATCAAAATTGCAGGTACAGAATTGGAATTTCAAACAAAGTGGACAAGATGAAGATTTATGGGTCACTTTTCTTGAGTTTTACAATAATTTGTCAGTAATCTGACAAGTCTATGATCTAGGGTCCTTATGGACAATTTAGCCAAAAGGTTCTGATGGGAAAAATGTTGCAGGTACAGAACCACAGTCGTGGAATTTCAAACAAAGTGGACAAGATGAAGATTTATGGGTCACCTTTCTTGAGTTTTACAATAATCTGTCAGTAATCTGACAAGTCTATGATCTAGGGTCCTTATGGACAATGTAGCCAAAAGGTTCTGATGGGAAAAATGTTGTCCTGGGCGTTAGACAAAACGTGTAGACCCATATGCTATTGATAAATTTCCGTCGTTTGTCTATTACAAAAATTTCAGAAACAACTACGGAATTGAGAAAGATGTAGTCGGTTGGGAGGATGGAGATGAATGATTTACTTACTATGGTTTAGAGGTGTTAATGAGGTGTTAACATTTTGTATCTCTATAAAAATTGATTAAAGAATAATAAAAAAAAAACACAATACAGTATTGGTATTTTATGGGAGTTGTAGCATGTTATCTTATGTATTCAGTAAATTGCATACATTTTTCCTTACCAATCTCTGTGTCTTCACAGTTTTCACCGTCTGTACATCTGCAGACGAATGATGAGGACGATATGTTGGCTGGGGTTGGAAGACAAATTCGGTTTTCGGCACATTTGCCACAAATATATTCAAATTCTGCAGTGCAAAATATGATTAAACAACATAAAGAATAACAAAATAATTAAGTTTACTTTAATTTATATGTCATAGCACATCATTAATAACTATGGTACCTTTTCTTTTATCAACATTTTACGGAAACCATCCTTTTGTACCGCGGTTAAAAGCCTGGCGCACACACTGCACCAGCCAACGCCGTCGTCAGACCACCGGCCGACGAAAGCATCTCAGCTTCGTGTGAGTGCTCGACGACGCAACGCCGCCGTCAGCTGATTGTCGTTGCAGTCTGGGTGGATCGTCGATAAAAACGATTCGTTGTGCACACCTCGACCTCTTCACGCTGCAATCATCATAGAAATGCGTCGGCCCATACAAAAAAAAAATCCTTTGCGCCACACACAATTATAATATGTATCTCAAAACATTTGTGCACAACCAATTAATTAGCTCACTTTCTCATAAATAGTTGGCTCAGATCTCATACAGGTGTAATGTAATCATTTGTGGCAAAAAAAGGTATGTCGGAGAATCTAAAAAAAATAATACTATCATTTGAAACTGACACAAAATAAGTAGACATACCTGGTTGTTGAAGAGGATGGACAATAGTCAAACCTTTTGGTTGATTGATAGGGAATGACGTAACAGTTGACGTGGGATCAAGTTTGTTTGCTACAACAATACCGTCGATTGACCAATCAGTCCAGTACAGAGTATCTGCGAAGACAGTTATTGCGAATGGATGGCTAATCATAGTTGTCGAGGAGTATATTGTCTGTATATTATCGCCATAAAAATCGCTAACTTGGATGATGTCCAGTTTGGCATCAATCCAGTAAAGAGTGGATGCTGGAAAGTCTATCGTTAAGCCGTTCGGCCAGATGAGATCCTTAACGATTGTCTGCCGATATGAACCGTCCATTCCAGCTTTTTCAATGATGCCAGTTCCCCAGTCTGTCCAGAATAAATACCTGTTGACACAATATAAATGTTACTAGAAATCGGTTTGCTATCAAGGAAATTCACATTGTAATTACATTCTATTAAAATTGCAGTGTTATTCGAATGGAAACATATCCGATATCAATACTTTAAATTCCTTGATGGCGTTGATGATGGTTCTTATAGTTTTGTTTTTGAGTGCAAAATCTTCAGAATTGAACAAAAACCCCCCGGATCGAAACCAAGCACTCTAAAGGCCAACTCAGACAGCGTCGCACGACGCAGCCCGACGCGATTTGTTGTCGCGTCGGGTCTGTGTGAGTTAAACGCAGACGCGATGGTTTGCGTCGGGGGCAGTCGCGTCGTGGAATATTAAACATGTTTAATATTTCTCACGACGGCTTAAGACTGTCCCCGACGATAAATCGGGTCGGGCTGCGTCGGCCGACGCTGTCTGAGTTGGCCTTAATAAAAACCTACTATATAAGTTAATCTACTAATATTATCCTAGTTAAAAAATAAAAAGGAAAGTCCATCCTGTCCATCTAATGTCAAATGCCATGGGTAAATTATAACATGGGGAATGAGGTTATTCTCTAACATCTCGTTTCGATCGTACGGGGTAGTCATCGCAGTGGTGGTCAGAGAAAAATTACCGACATACCCAATTCCTGCGTGTACAACAATCGCTCTTGTTTCGGATAAACCACTAGATACCAGTGTCACTCCCAGCAAACTGTCAAGATCCACCACTCTAATGACGTCATCATCTGTGTATTCCTCCTCTACAGTATAGTACATATTATTGTGTATCCAATCAATGGCAATGCCGTCACAGGACCCGGACGTATTTGCTACAATTTCCCTATCTGAGATTTTATCTAAATCGAGTGACGATCTGAAATGAAAAGGCAATGATGATACAAGCGATGATGATAATGTTGACGACGAGAACTATATATATTCGTTTCGTTTCTTTTGTTTTGTCACTTCACATACAAGTTTTACATTTAAAAAAAACACATAGCAAAGACAAAAAATAATAAATTACCATATAAAATAGTTTAAAAGAAATTTATTATCTAAGATATTCATGCTTTTAATATACACGTATAGCATTAAATATAATCATGCAGATGAATTATTAGTAATTAACAGGTAGCTTTCGATTGCACGACGCGGTAAGGGCGTACCCAGGTATTCAACTTTTTATGCTGGGGCCATTTCCAAGCTGTTGAGACCAGCGGCGGGCCGACATAAATTGTCATTTTTTCCTCACTAATTTCTACTGTAATAGAAATGAGTGGGATTCTAGGTTGCAATTTGGTCTAATCTTGCTACGTTTGTGCAGAGAACATAGCAGAATCACGCATGAGTAAATCCGTTCAAACGTCGCGTCGTCGCCCAAATCGAAAGTTCCCTATTTTCAATGAAAACGTACCGATAGATAACTTTCTCTGTAGCGTCACTCCAATAGATACGATTCTGTCGTAGATTGTAATCAATCGCAACAATATTAGGGCTATATTCTACTAAAGCCTTACTTTTGGTTAGAGTTAATGTACCGTTCATAATTTCATATTCAGATATATTGTGATAATTTGCAGCTACCAATAATCTTGGAGTCACATCACTGTCAGCAGAGCAGGAGCGATTGTCCCCACCTAGTTTATAACCATCAACGCATGTGCACTTGATCTCACCCTGCACATCTTCACAAAGTTGGCTACATTGATAACCAGCCTCTTTACACGACGTATCCTGGTCACATGACTTTCCATCTTTGCCCAATTTAAACCCAATGGAGCAGTCACACGAGACAGTTGTATTGGACGAAGCTACACAAATATCTGCGCAACCACCATTCTCCACTTGGCACTGGTCTGTGGAAAGAAACATAAATCAAACATTTAAATTTTAGATCGACCGATAATCTACGCTAGTACGGTTCTCATCGGGGTTAAGTTGCATTAAGAAATGTTCCATAAATATTAATACTATATTTGTATAGAAGTTCCTAAAAAATTTAACCTCTATTCTACTTTTTACTGAGAACCCTGATGTAGGACCTGTCTTCAGCTAAACAATTAAATACAAATAAATTATTATCTTAGAATTAAAAAGTAGAACAATGAAGTATATTTCAGGTTAATGGACCTTTCCGCTAAGCTCCGCCCCTTGGATATTGTTGCTAAGGTCCCACAAGACGGCAGTGTTAAAACATACGCGAACACGTGCGTTTGTGGGACAACACGTGTGTTTGTAAGACGGCGCGCATTCCTAGCGTTGTTCTGATTGGTCAGTTGTTAAGTTTGATTGACACTCCGGAAAGAATAATTGACTTTCCAGAGTGTCAATCAAACATAACAAACTGACCAATCATGATAGGACACTCTCTTAATCTGCTAAAGCGACTTTCCCGTGTGGACTTTAGAAGGTTTTCCTTTGGCAATCGCATTGTAGACAATTGGAATGCACAACCAAATGAAGTTGTAACAGCTCCCTCTCGCTATGTGTTCGAGAATAGACTAGATAAATTCTGGACATAGGGGATATTAATCCTGCGTCCAGTACATCACAGGGGCCAATTTAGGGGGGGGGCGCCCCGGCCCCACCCCCCTTTTTTGGGAGGTAAAGAAAAAAAAAGAAAGAAAAAGAAAGAAAAAAATGATAGCCCAGAACGCTTCAAATGCCAAGGAATTATGTATTCACGGTTGTCACTGTCTGGGTACAATTGTACTAATTGTACAATTGTGTACAATTTTTTAATTGAGAATTGACAATAAAATACGCGACGACTTGGTAACGAAAGTTTGGTTGAAGTATTTTTAGATCCAGCCGTAAGGGGCGTCCCATTGTTCGTATTCCCACCATGCATTTCGGTGGAACACTTTTTTTTGTGTGGAGAACTCTATCTTGTATTTCTAGTATCTTTGGAAATATGAATATGTGTGTCCTACAAATACAAGTGGCGGGGGGTGGGGAGAGAAAATCCTAAGACTCTGCCCATACTACTGTATGAAATTGTCTTTGACAAACTAATGTATGCACATATATAGTCATGATGTACAGTACCTATATATGGTCATGATGTTGACCATATTTAGTCATGTTTTTGTCAAGGTGAGTTACTTACAAACTATAGCATTCTCATCCGTTGGAAGTGGGCAGTCGACCTCATCTGAGCCGTCACCACAGTCATCAGCACCATCGCATTTCCAACCTGTTGGTATGCATTTACCATTATCACATTGGAATTGTCCAGATGAGCATGTTGGAGCAGCACAGTCGACCTCATCTGAGTTATCGCCACAGTCATCAGTACGATCGCATTTCCAACCTGTTGGTATGCATTTACCATTATCACAATGGAATTGTCCAGATGAGCATGTTGGAGGAGTGCAGTCGACCTCATCTGAGTTATCGCCACAGTCATCAGTACGATCGCATTTCCAGCGGGTTGGTATGCATTTCCCATTATCACATTGGAATTGTCCAGATGAGCATGTTGGAGCAGCACAGTCGACCTCATCTGAGTTATCGCCACAGTCATCAGTACGATCGCATTTCCAACGTGTTGGTATGCATTTACCATTATCACATTGGAATTGTCCAGATGAGCATGTTGGAACAGCGCAGTCGACCTCATCTGAGTTATCGCCACAGTCATCAGTACGATCGCATTTCCAACCTGTTGGTATGCATTTACCATTATCACATTGGAATTGTCCAGATGAGCATGTTGGAGGAGCGCAGTCGACCTCATCTGAGTTATCGCCACAGTCATCAGTACGATCGCATTTCCAACCTGTTGGTATGCATTTACCATTATCACATTGGAATTGTCCAGATGAGCATGTTGGAGTAGCACAGTCGACCTCATCTGAGTTATCGCCACAGTCATCAGTACGATCGCATTTCCAACCTGTTGATATGCATTTACCATTATCACATTGGAATTGTCCAGATGAGCATGTTGAAGGGGCGCAGTCGACCTCATCTGAGTTATCTCCACAGTCATCAGTACCGTCGCATTTCCAACGTGTTGGTATGCATTTACCATTATCACATTGGAATTGTCCAGATGAGCATGTTGGAGTAGCACAGTCGACCTCATCTGAGTTATCGCCACAGTCATCAGTACGATCGCATTTCCAACCTGTTGATATGCATTTACCATTATCACATTGGAATTGTCCAGATGAGCATGTTGAAGGGGCACAGTCGACCTCATCTGAGTTATCTCCACAGTCATCAGTACCGTCGCATCTCCAGCGTTCTGGTATACAGTTACCATTGTCACATTCGAATTGTCCAGATGAGCATGTTGGAAGAGTACAGCCGACTTCATCTGAGGTATCCTCACAGTCGCCAGTGCCATCACATTTCCAGCCAACTGGTATACAATCACCGTCACTACACTGGAATTGCTCAGGTGAGCATGTAGACCTCATCTGAGGAGCACAGTAGACCTCATCTGAGTTATCACCACAATCGTCGGCAAGATCACATTTCCAACCAATAGGTATACAATTGCCATTACTACAATGAAATTGTCCAGATGAGCATGTGGATGTAGGGCAGTCAAACTCATCTGAGTCATCGCCACAGTCATCAGTACCATCGCATTTCCAACGTGCTGGTATGCATTTATGATTTTTACATTGAAACTCATCTGTTTCACACGGAGGAGGACAGCCAACTTCGTCTGAGCCATCACCACAATCATCAACATAGTTGCATTTCCAATCTTCTGGTATACAATTACCATTGCTACATTTAAATTGTTCAGGTGAGCATGTTGTGTATGTGCAGTCATCCTCATCTGAGTTATCACCACAATCATCAGTACGATCGCATTTCCAAAGTATCGATATACATTTACCATTACCGCATTGGAACTCTCCTGGTGGACATGTTGAGGGAGCGCAGTTGACCTCATCTGAGCCGTCTCCACAGTTATCGGTACCGTTGCATTTCCAATCTGCTGGTATACAGTTACCATTGCTACATTTAAATTGTTCAGGTGAGCATGTTGTGTAAACGCAGTCAACCTCATCAGAGTTATCACCACAGTCATCGGTACGGTCGCACTTCCAGATTATTGGTCTACATTCACCGTTACTACACTGGAATTGGTTAGGAGAGCATGTTGGAGGAGGAGCGCAGTCGACTTCATCTGAATTATCGCCGCAGTCATCAAAACGATCGCATTTCCAATCTACTGGTATACATTCACCATTTTCGCACTGAAATTGTTCTGGTGAACATGTTTGAGGAGCGCAGTCGACTTCATCTGAGCCATCAGTACAATCTGGAGAGTCGTCGCATCGCCAAGCTTCTGGGATGCATTTACCATGGCTACATTGGAACTGGAAGGAGAGGCAACTCTGATTACCACAGTCTTCTTCATCAGATCCATCTCCACAGTCATCAGTTCCATCACATTCCCAGCGTTGTGGGATGCATTTTCCGCCATTGCACTGGAATTGGTCTAACGAGCAGATGTCAATGTTGCAACCAAGCTCGTCCGAACCGTCGCTGCAATCATTGTCCCCGTCACACTGGAAACTAAGGGAAACAATAAGTAAAGTTAAAACAGAACAGACCTATGTTGAACGGATTGATGACTAATTTTATGATTAGTGCTGTGTTGTGATCATTTCGATATGTAGGCCTATAATCCAACTCGTAGTTTGAACTGCGTATGCCGTATCTAATGTCAGTCGAGGCCAATTAAGAATCATGGATTAATCTATGTACCGGTAGGTCTCCTCAGGGTCAGTAATTAAACCATTCATTAGATTAGTTTTAAAGGACTGCATAGAAATATTTTACCTTGGAATATTTTTAGGTACGTTCGAAACTAAAAAATCCGGTAGCATTCAGTACAGTACCGTACGTCATACATGAAAAAACCAAGAAAATTATTAATACTTTATTCAGGACTACATTTGTTTGAATGACGCTCAAACAGTCGTTTGGTTTGGTTGGTGTAAATGGATTATACGTCTCTGGTGTCACCATGAACATAAAACCTACCTGGTAGGAATGCATCCTTCTGGGCATGCATACTCTGATTCTAGGCAATTAGGTGATGGGCAGTCCAATTCATCTGTTCCACTTAAACAGTCTTCGTTGCCATCACAAACTTTATCACTAGTTATACAGCTGCCATTCTTACATGTGAATTCTGACCCATCGTCTGCGCATCCTGCAATAATTTTGTGGAAATCTTAAAGAAAATGAGCAGTCGTTTTAACCACGCGCGTGTCGGTATACTCTATATTGTATTATGCAGAGTATCTGATAATCTGGTCAGTGATCATACGATCACAGACTAAGCCGGGCGCAAAATGCGTCGTTCGACTGAGCTGATCATCTTTTAAAATCAGGGGGATCCAGAATTTTTCAAACGGGTGGGGGAAGTGGTGGGGAACAAAATATTCAGAATAGATGAGTAGTAGTGCTATTTTAATATATGCATTGAAATGTTAACATTTAGTTTCAAAACGGTGGGGGGTGGGGGGTGTTGAAGCGGTTTTGCCAACCCCCAACTGGATCTACCCCTGAAAATGATTCCTTTGCGTGCGCCTCGTCTAGTTGTGTTCTTCATAGAAACCCTTCGGCCCGCGGCAGATTGAAGGATAGTTTTGACTGTGAATCTAAGCCCGGCCGACGCAGACGTGGTAGACAGCGCACGAACCGGTGTGACAACATCAAGAAATGGACAGAACAGCATGAAGAACCATTTTACAGCATCAGAGGTAACAATCTATAACCTTACTCAGTCCTAACCATTGTGGGGCCGACATGAGTGGTCCATCGGTAGGGGAATGATGGACTGTGGCCTAGACTAGGACGTCACTGCTAAGTAGGCCTATCCTATGCTAGGAGACCGAAGTCCTAATTTACAATTACATGTGTGAACAACAGAGTTTTACATTCTGTATTGGCCTAGATTGTTGGTTTTTCCCCATCATCGAGATCTCTTCGTAAATATTATATATTCTATCTGCCTAATGAAGAAGTTGAAAAATACTGTAAATAAAAACCAAATTAAAATACGAGAATTGCTTTTGAATACTGAAGTCCAAGGAAGAAGAAACGTTATAGCATGGAGCTCCATGTTCGGAAAATTTGTTGTCCATTGGCATTCGAAAAAAAAAAAAACAAACAAAAAACAAGAAATTACTTACCATCGGCATTACATTTCAATATAAAAACAACAACTAGTAATCTAATTGTCATCCAGAACCACTTCGTTATCAATTCCATTTTAAATTGTAGGCATATTATTTTCTTCCCACACAAACTCCCTTGCTGATAATGAATATTGTCTGTTGAATAACTAAGCTACATCCTTTTACCAATGGGTGTATCCTCATTCTTATCCGGTTTCCGCTGGAGTACGGTACAATCTAGTACCTACATTGCCGACATGGGGTCTGAAGGCCATACCTTAATTATATTTTCGAGGTAAAGGAAAGGTCACGGCTATAATTATGCAATAGTTCCACTGTGTGCCTGGAAGAAAAACCCTACTTAAAAAAAACAATGGCGTAAATAAACACGTGGTCAAAAACTGTTGTTAAACCTGCAGGCCTATTTTTTTTTAATTGTTTTCATAAAACGTAAGGCCTAATGCTCTTTAATAACTGAAGTGTTCTTCAGATTATTATAATACTTAACCCATTCGTCTTTAAACTTTTAGAAATATCTTTTAGATATTTTTAATACATTTATCAAAAATTAAACCAAGAGTGGAATTCTCTTCTTTCTCTATACTTCTGTAGTGTACCGTATTTGATGTTTACGCATCCATTATACATTGCCTATGTATTACGTGTACGTTTTTCTTTTGTGTGTTCTTTTAAAAAATGAGGATATGCATATGCAAATACCGCTGTAGTGTAATGATGTTTACGCATCCATTATACACTGCCTATACATTATGTATACGGGGTTTTTTTTCTTTTCTTTCGTCATTTTAGTTTTTTATACATGTGTATGCATACTGTAGTATAATAATAATAATAATTATAATAATAATAACATTAATAATAATATTATTATTATCATCATTATTATTATCATTATTATTATCATTATTATTATGATTATTATTATTACTATAACTATTATTGTTATTATTATTGCATTTGAAATATTTTTATTTCATTATTATTATCACTTTTTATGAATTTTATCTTTACTTTGTAACTATTGTTGCTGTATGGTCGAACCTCTCCTGCGTGAGAGTGTTCCTCTTTTTCAAAAGAGTGAACCAATAAATTATTATTATAAACAGTCTTGTATTATTTCCCATTCTCGTTGTTCCACACTATAAATCAGAATTCACAACCTTGCATATAGCTATCTGGTTGGATGTATTATCCTGTATGTATTTTTACATAAATAAAGTTAACGTCATGGAAGAACCATATTGGAAGGGATTGCGGTTAGGTTGTACCTGTCTGTACAAAGCAAAGCGATGGACTAATATAATTATGACACTGCAAGTAGAGGCAGCATGATTATAATTATATTTAGTCTACCTATTGCGAACTTATTGACTCATAATGGTAAGACGGGTCCATAAAGTTATATTAAAGATACCCTGTCCCCCTAAATATTTGGAAAAGTGAAAATGAAATGAAAGGAAAAAAAAGAAGGAAAAGGTAAAATGAAAGGAAAGGAAAAATGAAAGAAATTGAAAGAAGGGAAAGGAAAGAAAATAACGGAAGTAAACGAAAGAAAGAACAGAAAAAAGAAAGGAAAAGAAAGAAGGAAAATAAAATAAAAGGAAAGAAAACAAAAGAAATGAAAGGAAAGGAAAATGAATTGAAGGTATTGAATTAAATAAAACGAGAGAGAAAGAAAGGCGAACCGTAACTGTACATAGCAAAGGGCGGACTACTATAACTACAATATTTCTGCAAGTAGACGTACCGGTAGCCCTTATATCGTCGCTCACATCACGAACTAACACAATCAAAGTAGATTGTGTTAGTTCGTGAAATCACAGTAGCACGTCAAAACGAGCGCGTATTGGTTGTCAAGCAACTTTGTATTCTTTACCACACAAGAAGTCCTTAAAAACAACAGCGCGTATTATTGTGTTAGTTGAGCGACGATATTTCTTGACTCCTTTATTATGCTTATTACCAGTCTGTAACTCCATACAGTATATTAAAGCTACACTGCACCCTAAATCAATACAAACCCGAAAAAAAAATGAATTGCTTAACAATTGAGGAATATTTTAATTGTACTAGCTGAATGAGAATTGTTATTCCCGCCAAGTAATGAAGGTTCAATAATTTATTATAGACAATGCACCTTAAATTGCTATCAGGAAATTTAATGATTTTAGTAGTGAAATGTCTGTAATTAATTTAAAACTGTTGTTTTTTTGTTTTTTTTAATAATTATGTGACATATTTTTTAACTCAATGTAGGTCATGTCATACTCAAGGATTTGTATTTCCGGTCTTTCAACATTATGACTTGTAGGCTATACTTGTAGGCTATACTCTTTAGTTATTGAATTATTTCCAAGTTAACCTTGGCATTTCCTTTCCGGAATATAATATGTATGATATAATTCAATTATTATACAATTCACCCTCTAGAGTTAGACCATGGACCTATTAATAGGTCCATGGATAGACGTCTTGTATTTTAGACTTCTTGTATTTTAGACTTTAATCATGATCCGCGCTGTATGCTTCAGGGTCAGTGGGCACCACTTTTGTTGTTATGGCATACTGTTGCTGATTGACGCAGTCTCTGGGCCACTTGAAACAAAATATAGTAAGATAAATGATTAAATGATTAAATTATTGATCTATATAGGTTGATTAGATGCACTGATTAGATAGGGAGAAAAAACGGCACCAAATGTGAGAGTGGGAGAGAGGTAGTGGTCGCACAGCAGGGAGATTATAACGGAAAAGAGTTAATTTACAATCATCCCTGATAATATCCCAAACAATATTGTAATAAATTATAGTGTTTTCGTCAGTGGCGGCGCTACGGGGAAGGGGTGCTACAGTCCCCACCCCCGTCGGGGAGGCCTCCCCCCCCCACCCGTCGGGGAGAAAAACCACAATTCGTCGGGGAGAAAAGAAATTCAAAGAAATTACATGTATTACATGTACATATTAATAGACTCTAAAATCGAATAAATAAGCTTTTGAAACCCCTAAAACCACGCCTACATTTTTCTCTGCGAAGACAACAACCCCAGCCTCCCCAACCCCCACCGGGAAATCACGACGCCGCCATTGGTTTTCATTCGCCACCTCGATACAGGTCTCTGATTGTAACAATGTTTTATTCCAATTTTCATTATTGCTGTATGCACAACATATGATATTTAACAGGCCCGTAGCCAGATTCTTCCAAGGGTGGGGGGGGGGGGGGGG
>NW_022731578.1:358198-362842 GCF_011630105.1 Anneissia japonica | reverse complement strand
TATATATATATATGGATTGATTGATACTAGGCTACATCTCTAACCAAAATATTAACGGGTTGTGAAAGTGAACGCCGGTGAATGTACTATTTTCATTGAGTGTCAAAGAAGCGAAACACGAAAATTGACCACACAGGAGGTACATGGTACATCAATCATTGTTTTATTGTTAAAAGTTCGTTGTGAATTGTCGGAGGGCGCATTACTAACATTATTCAGACTTTAAAATCATTGGCACACGTTCAACCAAACTTTGTCGCTAAGTACACTGGAAATAATTACAGTGGCGATTCTACGGGGTGTTCCTAATCGCCCCACCCCCTTTAAAAATCACGGTCAATTATAAAAAAAATAAATACCTCAAATTATCTTATTTTGAGAGCAGATTCCCTCACCTAATCATCGTGTCTTGCCACTTCACCTTTCTTACCATAAGCCCTCCTCCAACCCATTCCAAGACTAGTAGATACGCCTCTGAATTATATCCCGTGTCACTCGGTGATTTGTAACGCCAGTAGTGGAATAAAAAATAACATATTGGAATGGATTGATTTTAAACATTTCGCTGATTTAGGTCGATATTTAGGGGCCTACATGCTGTTCGACAAGACGACAATTTAATATCTTGGTGGTTTTGACGGTGAAGGAAAATGCCCATCATTTTCTAATGCACACATTATAGGCCTAAACGCAAATGGTTAATACAATCAACACATAAACATTAACTACAGTTTAGTCATTTAGATCGCATTTTCAAGACAAATTAACGTTTGTCTTATCATTATTTTCAATGCTTCAGTGGTTTTTGTTGAAATAACTTCATTCTAGTTCATTGTCGACGACTGTTTCGCCAACCGAGCCAGGTCCAAATCCAATGTTCTGGAAGCAAAAATACATAACGCCAAAATGGTAATTAGATCAAACAATAAACCAATCAAATGGTTCTATCAATCAAAACCCAATGTATCTATCTATATATCAACAATCATTCAATAATCAGTCAATAGAATAGTACCAAAATAATTCACCAAGTTTTATCTTTATCAGATGTATTTTAAGTTTTAGATTGCGAATGATGTTAACGGAGATATAAAGCTTTCAGTGGCGGATCCTAGAATATGAAATAGAGGGGCTCGTGGAGGGACCACCTCAGCCCTACCATGGTTGGGGATGAGGTAACAAAATTTATGATTTCGGTACCTCTAGCTGGCCGGAGATGGCAATCTCAACCTTTTTTTTTTCCAATTTTGTTTATGATTTGGAAAAATGTTATCTATATCTAAATGTATTTTTAGTTTTAGATTGTAAATGATGTTACCGGAGATATAATGCTTAAAAAGGTATCGAGACACCATACAATCAGTGGCGGATCTAAGAATTCGTACCTCTAGATGGCCGGGTGGGGGTGTGGGGGAAGGGGGTTGGCGGTTGGTCCCTATTGGGACCAGCCACTGATAGTACTTAAACTGAGCTAATTTAAAACGATTTGTATAATATGTGTCGTAACCTACTTTTCTTTGGCGGTTCTTCACACGTTTCTCCATCCGCGCATTTACAGATGAATGAGTTCGAAGACAACCCCACCGGTCTCGGAAGACACACTTCGTTTTCTGAACAGCTACCACACAAATTATCGAAGTCTACCAAGAAAAAAAGTGTTGGAGATTACTTCAATTACAGTAGAGAGTTTACTATACTAAATTACGGTACATGTTGTAAATACTGTTATCTTTCGATACCAAATTATATAAGACCGGTTCTGTCACATCAAGTCTAAGGAATAAGTCATGAGTAAGACTTACTACACCCGAATATCTGTCTAATATTGTATCTGATAACAGTATCAGAATCGGGTGCATGTTAGTATTAGCGAGGTCTATCTTTGGAGTGCTTCAATCAGGCGAAAAACGGAACTTACTTGGTTGTCGAAGTGGGTGCACAATTGTCATGCCTCTGGAAATGGTCTCATTCATCCTGTATATAACTGCAGACGATTCTGGATCAAGTTTGTTTGCTGTCACCACTGCATTATATATCCAATCAGTCCAATACAGTTCATCTTCAAAAATTGCTAACGCAAATGGGTGACGAATAAACGAAGACGAGGCCAGGACCGTTACTAGGTTTCCGCCAAGTAAATCACTTGATTGGAGAATTTCGAGACTGGCATCAACCCAGTAAAGTGTAAATGTCGGGAAGTCGATTGTCAGCCCATTAGGCCAAATAAGGTCGCTAACGAGAACCTGACGACCCGAACCGTCCATTCCCGCTTTTTCGACAACACCGGTGCCCCAGTCTGTCCAGAAAATATACCTATAGCAACACAAAAATTACAAGAATTGTTTAGTGAAGAAAGCTAAATCAAGCAGGAGAAAACAGCCTACAAATATTTTAGGTTCCACATTGTGGAAAAATCGATATAGGGGTGGCAGAAGGATTTACCCAATTCCTGGATGTACAGCTATTGCTCTTGGTTTATCCAAGTTCTCGGACACCACTGTGACCAGTTTCAAAGTATCAAGGTTCACAGCATTAATGGCCGGTCTTTTAGTTTCTGTAAAGTACATATTTTTGTGGACCCAATCGACGGCAATGCCCTCACTCTCACTTATGTTTCTTGCTACGACTTCTGGCTCCGACTCCAATGCTAGGTCCAGTGGTGTTCTTTAATAATGGAGGGAAAAAACATTAATTAAAGAAAGACGAAAAAGTAACATCAACAGCATAAATAACAACAAAATTGTAATGGCAACGTAAACGCAATGGTATTCTCAAAAGCCATGGCAACAATAACAATGACAAAGACAATAATAACAAGAACCAATAAACAAAAGCCAGTAAACAAGTAACAAGTTATAAGTGATAATCAGCAAACAGTAAACAACAACAAACATACCGTCACTGTCAAACTTATGTGTTTGCAGGAAAGTGCGAAATTCTAGACTTTATTTTAATTGATTGGTAGTGAGGCCTATGGCACTCAGAAAAGTTCCATTTTGGTTTGTTCGCTGATATTCTAATTTCATTTTCCCACACATATTTTTTACAAGTTTTGAGAAATGGTTTATAAACAAAAATAAATAAAATATATATCATACCGAAATATCATTTCCAGGGTGACGTCACTCCAGTATAAGTATTTCTTTTCCAAATCATAGTCAATAGCAACAATACTTCCGTTAAATGTTCTTTCTTTCTCAGACTCCCCGATAAAAGTATCATCATCAAGTATTGGATATGAGACTATAGAATTTAGCCGCTCAACAATCAATAAGATTGCATTTATGTCACTTTCGGCAACACAGGAACGACCATTACTGGTCAACCGATATCCGATTGAACATTTACATTCGACTTCGCCTGTGGAATCATCACACCAATGGCTGCACGATTCAACGAGTTCTCCACATGACGTAACTTGGTCGCATGATTTTCCATCATCGTTTAATTTGAAGCCGAATGAACACTGGCAGGTGGAGTCCACACATTTGTCAGCACATCCGCCATTGTTTTCTTCACACAAATCTTTAAGGAAACATTTAAATTGAATGTCAGTTTTACATACGAATATTATGAATATATTTAATAAATATATGCAAGACTTCTTATTTAACGGACCCATGTCACTGACATGCGTAATACGACGAATACAACTCTGCACTCTGTGAGCACTAGACGACGCGACGCCGTCTGCTGTTTGTCGTTGACAGTTTGTACGGATCGACATTAAAACTTGCATCGGCCGACGACGGTCAGGAGCGGTGGAGAGGGGCAGTGACTGGCTTTAGATGTGTAATCATTACGCACTCGAATAACGATAATTTTATTTTAATGTATAAATTCCTAATTTTTTGTGAGCTTTTTGGTTTCTTCGTTTTGATTGGAAATATTAAATTTTACCTTGTATCTTGTGATTGTCGATTTATATTGTCGAACCCCTGGCTGTCGGTAAATTACTGGAGCCACTACGGTACTCCTCAGCGATGGTATTTAACGAACTGTTAAACTTTAACATATTTGACACAAAGTAACATATGCAATTTTTTTAGGCTTTCATCTTATAACTCTTCTAAATTAAATACAATTTTTGTTATCGTACCAATCACTGTGTCTTCACATTTTTCACCGTCTGCACATCCGCAGACAAATGGTGACAACGATGTGTTGACTGGGGTAGGAAGGCAGATACTGTTTTCGGAACAATTTCCACATACATTTTCAAATTCTAAAGTGCAAAAAATAAGTAAAGAAAACGTTAAATATGATTGATCTATGTTGTCATTATTGTAATGATAATAACTGCAGATATATTTAAAAGCTATAGGAATGCACCACAACATTACTGCAAGAACGGTTAATGGACATTACATTATATATATATATATATATATATATATATATACAATTTATGTATATAATTATATTAATATTAGGTAAGTGCCTCCACAAGCAGCGGTAGTACTCAAATATTATAATGAATATTAACACACACACACACACACACCCACACACACATGTATATATAACACACACACACACACACACCCACCCACACACATATATATTTATATATATATACACACATATATTTTATATATACATGTATGTATATATATATATATATACATACATGTATATACATAC
>NW_022731578.1:353604-358037 GCF_011630105.1 Anneissia japonica | reverse complement strand
GTTTTACAGAAAACAGGAAAAGAAACTTCAAAAGATGAACTATCTTTCAGCTAACTATATATATATATATATATATATATATATATATATATGGCTCTATACCTGAATTACTATAACTTCTAAATATGAAGATTCAAAAATACATATACAGATATCTCGTACGGTTGGTCTTACCTGGTTGTCGAAGGGGATGAACAATTGTCAAACCCATAGGGGTTCGCAATGAACCCGCAAAATGTTCCGCCGCTGTTGACTTGGGATCGAATTTATTTGCTGACACTATACCGTGGATCGACCAATCAGTCCAGTACAGAACATCTTCAAAAACAGTTATTGCGAACGGATGGTTAATCAAAGGTGCCGAGGAGTATATTGTCTGTACGTTGTCGCCATTAAAATCGCTTACTTGGAGGATGTCTAGTTTGGCATCAACCCAGTACAGAGTGGATGCTGGGTAGTCAATAGTCAAACCATTCGGCCAGCCAAGGCCATTAACAATTGTCTGTCGATTTGAACCGTCCATTCCCGCCTTGGATATTACTCCAGTTCCCCAGTCTGTCCAGAAAAAATACCTGTCGATAGAATATGTTACTAGAAATTTGATCACCATCAAAGTAATTTATGTTGAAATTGCTTTTTCCGTTATAAATTATATTTTATATATTTTTTTTTTTCGGAAATGCATACACAAACAAACGTAAAAAATATAACGACAGGGGTAGCGCGGGATATGCTGACCGGCGTGATTCGATGGCCTCGACGGGAGAACGTTGTTGCATAAAGCCACCCCCACCCGCTACCCAATTGTGTTTTTCTCTCCTCATCACACATACCAATGATAGTTTCAAACATAGGCCCAGGGTCACTTATAGTGAATTTAATCAAATCATCGATAATTGGCAAAAAGTAAACCTCAATTAATTCACTAATTTAAAGTTATGTTATAGCCACATAACTAAATTACTTTCTGTGCTATATAACAGCAAACGTCAATCGACCATACAAGTCCTACTAATACTACTACTAATAATAAACACTTCCGGAGTTGAAAATTAATTATCTTAAAGCAACAGTCATGATAAATGCAGCTTTGGCGGTATACTAGCATACTTTCAACAATACCAATACCTCGACAGTTTATTGATAGTTCCCCTCGGATGGGTCACATCCACCTTTTAGTTAAAATTAAGGTGAAAAAGTAGGCATAGGTTAGTTTACCACTAGATGTCAGAAAAATAAAAAATCTCAGACCAGGTGCCTTTGACTTAAAAATGACATTCTAATTAAAATTTTGTAACTAAACAAACATATTTACCCAATTCCTGGATGTACAACAATCGCTCTTGGTTCAGACAAATTACCAGCTACCAGCGTCACTTCTAACAAGCTGTCAAGATCCACCACTCTAATGACGTCATTCCCAGTGTCTGTGTAGTACAAATTATTGTGTATCCAATCAACTGCAATGCCATCACAGCTTTCGGACGTATTCGTTATAATTTCTTTACTCGAGCTTTTATCAAAATCAAGTGACCATCTGAAATGAAGAAAAAAGTTGGTTAAAAAAGCTGTATGTGTAGATGCTCCTACACCTAAGCCTCCTTCTAGGAGAAGAAAAATGAAAGGGCAGACAAGTTTAAGATGTGTAAGCCTAGTGTCTGATCAAAAAAATGACCATTATGATTATGGTGATGATGACGATGGTCATGATCAAAATAATAACATGAAAAACATACCTATATATAGATGACTTTGACAAATCGCTCCAGTATAAATTATTCTGACGTAGATTATAATCAATCGCAATAATATTAGCTCCAATTACAGTCTCCGTTTTGTTTGCAGTAGGTCCGATAACTAGGTCCAAAATTGGGAATTTATATATAGTGGAGCGATGTCCAGTGACCAATAAGTTTGGTACTACATCACTGTCGGCAACACAGGAACGATTATCACTAGCCAGTTGGTAACCATCAACGCATGTGCACTTAACCCCGTCCTGCGTATCTTCACAAAGTTGGCTACACCGATGCTTCATACATAACGGAGCTTGGCCTGTGAATAGAAATAAAGAAACTTCTAGCAAACACAACTATAGCCAAATACAATAGCAACACAGTGGACTAATGTACATTATGGTGATGTTTACTATTATAGCGTATTAGATGAGTTAATGAAATTTTCAACAATTTTATACTTAGGACTATTATAAAATTAAGATATACTACCTGTGGTTATTAGCTTGCCATGAAAAAACATAATAATGTTCATGGTTACATGTACCTTACATATTGCCGCTAAGTTTTCACAAAACAATAGCGTAAATGTACGTAAACAAGTGCGCTTATGTAATGTGAGAGAAGCTTAGCTCAATCGTCTGATCTGGTGGTAGCCACTGTGTGTGCGCTGAACCGTGGAGATCTCTAGGTCCCCGGGTTAATTCCCATCGCTGCCTCTCCTTGTATTTAAGGGCGCCACAGTTCAAAAGTGGTGGTGGACATTTTTTCACACCATTATATTATTCTTTTATGTATTGACTATTTGATTTTGTGTGAAAATAAACATTTCTCAGACTCAAACTCAGTATTTCAGCTGGAGGGCTGAAATACAAGTTACAATTAGCGCACCGTCTTTCGGATGAGACGTTTAAGCCGTTGGTCCCGTGTGCATTTATGGCCCATGTGCACGTTAAAGAACGCAGTACACTATTCGGAAAAGAGTAGGGGATTGTCTCCCGGTGTATTGCCCAATCACCACCAGAAGCACCCCATTGGAAATAAGTCTTCTGGACTTTCGTGGGCTATTCTTGGTGTTTACAATGAAAAAAAAATCAATTTAATTCAATTCAACACGTGTGTATGTTTGACACGACCGTGTTTATGGCATTGTTCTGATTGGTAAGTTGGTAATTTTGGTTTTAAATGGAACTTTCCACTAAGCTCCGCCCCTTGGATTTTGTTGCTAAGGTCCCACAAGACGGCAGTGTTAAAACATACGCGAACACGTGCGTTTGTGGGACAACACGTGTGTTTGTAAGACGCGCGCGTATTCCTAGGGTTGTTCTGATTAGTCAGTTGTTAAGTTTGATTGACATTCCGGAAAGGTCTATTGTTAAGTGTAACTGAAAGGCAAGCATCTTAACCACATTTCCACTTAATTTTCCGAGTAAAACAGCTCTAAATTATTGTCAACATTACAATTAAGCCTAACGTTAAAGTTTAAGGTTCAAAATATCAACATCCACAAATAACGTTCAATTCAAACACCACATGTTGCTGACACTTATTTAACTTTGTGTTAAGACGTCATTTTGTTCACAATGTGTTGTTAACTGGGAGAGTTATTGTCTAGATTGAAAAAATACGGAACAATGATGGTTGTGGTTTACTTACAAAGTTTAAAATTCTCGTCGGAGTTATCGAAGCATTCACTATTTCCATTACACGTTAGTTGTTTGGGGATGCAGCTTCCATCACCGCATTGAAACTCATCTGGCGAGCAGGTAGATTGGAGGACTCTGCACATTTCTTCATCAGATCCATCGTCACAATCAGGATCACCATCGCACTGCCATGATATGAGAATACAATCACCGTTGTGACATCTAAACTCTCTCTGAGAATTGCAACTTGTTGATGATGTAGGTCTGCTGCAATTGTTTTCATCTGAAGAATCACTGCAATCAATATCATTATCACAGACCCAAAATGCGGGAATGCACATTAAACTTCCATTGCGACATTGGAACTCATCTGATGTGCACGTTGGAAAAGCGCAATCCACTTCATCCGAACCATCACCGCAATCATCCTCACTATCGCATTTCCAACGTGCTGGTATACAGTTACCATTATCGCAATGAAATTGTCCAGCTGAGCATGCTGTGGTAGAACAAACCATCTCGTCTGAACCATCAACACAGTCATTGGTACCATCGCATTTCCAACTTGTTGGTATACATTCAATGCTACCATTATTACATTGAAATTGTCCAGATGAGCATGTTGTGGTAAGGCAGTCGACCTCGTCTGAACTATCACCACAATCATCGGCACGATCACATTTCCAAATTACTGGTATACATCTACCATTACTACATTTGAATTGTCCAGGTGAGCATGTTGTGGTAAAGCAGTCAACCTCATCTGAATTATCAAAACAGTCATCGGTATCATCGCATTTCCAACCTGTTGGTATACATTTACCATTACCGCATTGGAACTCATCTGGTCGGCATGTTGGAGGAGCGCAGTCTACCTCATCTGAATTATCGCCACAGTCATCGGTACGATCGCATTTCCAACCTGTTGGTATGCATTTACCATTATCACATTGGAACTCATCTGGTCGGCATGTTGGAGGAGCGCAGTCTACCTCATCTGAATTATCGCCACAGTCATCGGTACCATCGCATTTCCAACCTACTGGTATAC
>NW_022731578.1:346282-351248 GCF_011630105.1 Anneissia japonica | reverse complement strand
CAGTTACCATTATTGCATTGAAATTGTTCAGATGAGCATGTTGGAGCAGCACAGTCGACCTCATCTGAGTTGTCTCCACAGTCATCAGTACGGTCGCATTTCCAACGGGTTGGTATACATTTACCATTATCGCATTGGAATTGTCCAGATGAGCATGTTGGAAGAGCGCAGTCGACCTCATCAGAGTTATCGCCACAGTCATCGGTACCATCACATTTCCAACCTACTAATATACAGTTACCATTATCACATTGGAATCGTGCAGATGAGCATGTTGGTGCAGCGCAGTCGACCTCATCTGAGTTGTCACCACAGTCATCGGCACGGTCACATTTCCAACCTACTGGTATACAGTTACCATTATTGCATTGGAATTGTCCAGATGAGCATGTTGATGGAGAGCAGTCGACCTCATCTGAGCTATCGCCACAATCATCGGTACGATCGCATTTCCAACGTGTTGGTATGCATTTACCATTTCCACATTGAAAATTATTTGGTGAACATGTTTGAGGGGCACAGTCGACCTCATCTGAGCCATCAATACAGTCTGCCGTATCGTCACATTGCCAACCGCTCGGAATGCATTTACCATCGCCACATTGAAACTGGTGGAATAAACAACTCTGATTACCACAGTTTTCCTCATCAGATCCATCTTCACAGTCATCCGTTCCATCACATTTCCATCGCTGTGGGATACACTTTCCGTCATTGCACTGGAATTGTTCTGACGAGCAGATATCACTGTTACAACCTACTTCGTCCGAGCCATCACTGCAATCATTGTTACCATCGCACTGTAAACTAAGTGAAACAATCAATACCGTTAAGTAAAGAAACATATGTTTAACGATATATTCAATACTTAATATGCCTATTCAATAAGCCAATTCGTAGTTAGAACCGTGCATGTTCGTATCCAAGATTGGCAGGGGTTTATCGACATAATCCTATGCTGTGTGTATGGTGTTTATGCCGATTGGCCTGGATGCGGGCAATTCTAACTACGAATTGGCTATTTGCGTGACGACAGATTTTACCGTTGTCACGCAATCGAACATTATACCTATTTATATGACCCTTAGGGCCCGTTCGATCAAAAAACGCCAACCGTATTCCGTTTATTTCACCGGGTAATTGCGCTGAGCACTCAGTGGGTGGTCGACCGTTCGAGCAAGTTTTAGCTCACGGTAAATACGTGAAGTAAATTTCAACTTATCCCATGGTCAACAACCCTTTTTTTTGTTTACTTGCTACTGCTGCTATAACCGGCCCACGTACACACAGCGCGTCACGGTGGAACGATAATGTAGCTCAATAATTCATAATGGCTGCTTTAAAAATCTGTACGTAGGCTAGTTTATTCAAGTTAATTTCTCCGAATGATGGTAAATCTACAAATCAATCGCGTAGCTTAGCTATGCTACTAAATTTTGACTTCGTCGTGCATTTGTGAGGAGGCAATTGAGAACTGCAACCACGCCTGGGCCGTTAAAGCTATTGAATTTCGCGCTGGGCTGTGGGCAAAACTTTTGGAAAAACAATAAGGTTGATTTATCATCGCCTCCGGCTCCATGGTCATTCCATACACGGTATTCTACCCAGCAATTTGGTGGTCAAAATTGTCGCGGATAATCCAGATGGTAAGGTAACTAGACTAGTGTCCGAGCGGTTTTAGAAAGTGTGTACCGGTGAATTAACTGGTAAATCGCACGGATATTTTTTCGCTTGAACAGGCCCTTAAAGACCTAAGGTTTTAAAGCACAGTACTACACTTTGGCTAGGCCCCTATTTGATCTAATGGGTGGTTATAAGTGAACATGAAAACTCACTTGGTGGGTATGCATCTTTCTGGACATGCGAATTCAGATTGTAGACAAACAGGTGATTTAGTTGGGCAGTAGGTTTCATCATTACCAGATGGACAATCTCCGTTGCCATCACAAACTTTCTCAAAAGGGATACAGCTGAGGTCAAAACAAGTGAATTCGGACCCATCGTCTAGACATGCTGCAAAAAAATTGTAGATAAAAATAACTTAAGCCGGGCACTTATTGCGTTGTAAGACGAATCCTTGTGAGCGATAGACATTCGTTCGCTCGCTCGTTCGTTCGTTCATTCATTCATTCTTCAATCATTCAATCATTCATTCATTCATTCAGCCAATATAACATAAATAAGTGAATACAAAACAAATATAAAATTTAACAAAAACTTGAGAATAAATACCCTAAGCTGGCTAGGATTAACGATATAGTGTGAAAAACACGCTGGCTCTCATACTTGGTAGCCCAGTTTTGGAATTTAAGCCAAGTGACTAAAGGAATAAAATAGTTTTAAAAAATAAATAAAAATATGAATACAATTATACAAAATCTTCTATTTAAACCAACTTTGCGAATGTTAGAGCTTTATTGTAATTTTGACAAGCGGCAGTAAGTGTGTATTTTGATAGTAAATAGTACCGTAGCTAAAACATAATTTATAAGTCAACTGATTTTTTTTACGTACGAGTAACAAAACACTCCAGATATAAAGACGGGTTGAACTCAAAACTGCATTGAGAGTACTTACTTGAATCTTACTTGAATCGTCGGGCTCTGAAATAAGGCGTTAGCCTTTTAAACGCCCACTATTTGTATTTGTTTCCTGTTAAAATTGGTAGCTAATTTTTTTTTTTTTTTTTTTGCATTGCCCCATCTTTGTTGAGAAGATCTTTAAATGAGTTTAGGCTTTCTGCTTGTACTGTTTGGTCGTCGAGATTGTTCCATAAATTTACCCTCACACAGAAAGAGTGACTTCTAACATTAAGACGAGCTCGAGGCTTTCTTAATTTAAACTTATGTCCCCTTGTTCTATCGGAATCCATAATATTGAAAAAGGTTCTAACTTGAATATCATCAATGCCATTTACTATTTTGTACACTTGGAGAATATCTGCTCTCTTTCTTCTGAAATCTATTGTAGGTAGTCCCAGTTCCTTTAATCTCAGTTCATAACTTTTATCACTAAGATTTTGTACAATTTTTGTTGCTCTACGCTGCACGAGTCTTTCGATTTTATCAGAGTCCCCTTCTATCATCAGTTGTAGCTATCTCTGGGTGATAAATTGTCTAATAAGTTAATAAATTATTTAAATCTTTGATAATGTTTGATATTATCAACTTATTCTTTGTGATTCAATGTAGATCATTAAAAAATCGGTTGGTTTCTCTGGTTGCTTGAAGTAGGCCTATTCCACATTGTTAATTGTATAATAATATTTGTATGCAAACATAAACAATGTCAATATATTTTAATTTCTATAAAACTTATTATGTTCAAACCCTCGGGCTACAATTCAGCTTCGAGCACTTGCATCTTGATAGGTGTGTACGTCCCTCATCCGGGGCTTGGAGTATGAGCCCAAACAGCACCTCCTACACATTATCTCTTTATAGGTGCCTGATATATTTGGTTTTTTAATATGAATTTAACATTTTCACTGACATTCAGGCATCGGGCCCTCGGGCTACAAAACAAATTCCAGAGAGCTGTATTATGTTACCAGGTATATTATTAAATCAAATGAGCAGACGGCGACCAAATAAAATACAATGTCAATATATTTTAATTTCTATACAACTTTTTTTTTTTTTTTTTTTTTTTTTTTTTTATGTAAGAACACATTTTATAAGAACACTGGGGCTGAAATTGCTTAAAAATTAGGAACAAAATAAGAACAAATTGAGGCTGAGGTAAAATTTCAAATGAAGTTTATATTTTTAAAAACCAAAATATTATATCTGTGCGTTATGGTGTGACTGTAATACCCTCTATAATACAGTACAGTAGGTGTACCTATCTGACTTGGGAGCCATTTTTAGTGGGGTCACTTTCACCTACATTCCAGTACAGTGCATACTGCCGTACAATTAAATAATTTTTTGTTTAAAAGGTGTGTAAACTAAGAACAAAATAAGAACATTTTGAGCCTGAAATCGGCCAAAAAATAAGAACACTGAGCCTGGGCAAACTTTTACTGGTTCTTATAAAAAAAAAAAGTGTATGTTCTGACCCTCGGACTACAATTCAGCTTCGCGCCCTTGCATCTTGACCTTGTACGTCCCTCATCCATGGCTTGTAGTATGAGCCCAAACAAACCTCCACACATAATCTCTTTATAGGTGCCTGATATATCTTGTTTTTTTTTACTTTTTTTTTTAAATATAGGCATAACCAATGTCTATGAATTTAATATTTTCCACTGACATTTTACAAGAAGTCCTCGGGCCCTCGGGCTACAAAACAAATTCCAGAAAGCTGTAATATGTTACCAGGTATATTATTAAATCAAATGAGCAGACGGCGACCAACTAAAATATAAAACATTTCAATGTAGTGAGACAGATCAAAAGTGACTAATTAAACTATGGAACGTATCGCAAGCACTACCAGCAGAATGCTCAATAAAAAGTGTATATACATATATATACATTATATATACATTATATATATGTATATATATAATAAAATAAAACATTGTAAACAAACTTAAAACGATTTTATCTGTATTTATTAGCTACAAACTTGTTTCGTATGACTAGCTAAAAGCTACCCACGCTCATCAGGCATAAATACATAATGAGCGTACAAGGTAGGATTATACACTAATGTTGACAGAAAATTTATCAAATGTTGCCATGTGCATAGATAATTATGATACTTAGTCTATTGTTCAAGTTAGTTGTTGCATAGCAAATGTTTCTTTCTGTGCCTACATGAACTGGCTAGTTCATTTCTGGCTAAGCTATATATATATATATATATAGTAAGCGAACAGTCACTTAATTCATCGTGGGGACTTGGGGTCCAGTTACGGGTGCTCAATCAGTAGAATCAGTTGGAACCATAATGAAAACTACAGAATTCTTTCTATGATACATGAACTGGCTAGTTCATTTCTGGCTACTTATACACATCT
>NW_022731578.1:338928-346120 GCF_011630105.1 Anneissia japonica | reverse complement strand
AGATTTGGGGGGGGGGGGGGGGGGCACAAATGAAGTTCACGTCGCCACGCCCGCCTCAGCCCCACCATGGCTGGTGTAAATAAGTGGTAAATAATCGAACTCTCTTGCTGAATCACCACTGAACTCATAGGTGCACCCCCTTTTTTCTCTTTCCTCTCTTCAACTAAAAATTTTCTTCCTTTTTTTTAATTTCCGGCTTGACTGACGGTGGGGGTTGGGGGGGGGGGCACGGGCCCTCATGGCCCCCCGCTGCATCCGCCACTGGTTCAAAACAAAGTTATAAAATAGTAGCGAATTGGAAAAGAGGGAATTGCTAAATAAAAAGATTCCATTTACCTACATGCACTCACTCAATTCAAAAATCAAATCGTCCATCAATATGATGAGGTAACACACATGAACCATCCAATGTCGAGCAGACATGGGCCTGAGTGTTCCTATATGCATAAATCTCGAAACTTGTAAAATTAAAATATGCTCACTGCTTACTTTAGCCAACTAAACTTAAATTTCGACTGGGACAGAAACCTACCCGATCTCCATTGAGTCAGCACGAGCAGAGCTGTACGGTGTAGACTTTGCCCCATCTAAGTTAGTTTATCATTAGGTTGGTAGTGGTACTCTGGCCACATGCCCAGAGCCACGGCCTTCGGGCTGAGGTACCGCTTTTCTCTCACTGGACTTTTTGATTCGATTTCTTTCACTCCAGAATTCAACTCTCTAGCAACAAAGTTCCTGGTATCTTATAGAAGAATAGGCTCCTCCTTGTTTGCGACTTAATAAATTCTATCGTCTATCTTTTAATTAATCATGAGATAAGTTCATTCTTATTTGTTCTTAGTCCTGGTTAACACCCCTAAAGCCACTTTTATACTTTCAACCGGAATGTAGGGAAAATGGCCCCAGTAAAAATGGCCCCTGTAATAATGGCCCTGGTAAAAATGGCCCCAAATGACAAAGTAGGTAAAAATGGCCCAACGAAAAAATTCAGTAATAGTAGTACAAATACCGTACAGTTACACAATTAACAGATGCAAATACTGTACTGAGAGATTATCGGAAAGCAATGGCCATGAATAACATTTTTTGATATGTAGAAATAAAAGTTTTAAAAACGTTATTCCACTAATAAAGTAGCGGAATGACATACATACATACTTCAAAATACTAAAATATGCAACCCATAGATAACCTCAAAATTCACTTTTGTCAAGTATCAAATGAGATAACTTTACATGTGTATAAATAATGCAAATAAACAGTAGTTAAAGCATGTGGATCAATTGTGTGTTTAAATCACAAGTTTATGTATGGGAAAAGGGAGAATTACTTTCTCACAAACTTAGCAATAAATGTCCTGCTTAGAGTTTTATCTCAAAGAAGTATTTGTTCAAATATTGTTTTTAGTAAACTGAATAATTAGGAATACATTTATTTAGGCAACTTAATTAATTTGCATACTTGGTTTTTACTCCCTGCCAACTAAATCCAAGTACCTACTACTGACTCAGAAACTAATGGCTATAACTTTTTTTCTTTAAAAAACTCTCTTTAAAAAAGAAAATAATAATTTGATGTTCATATCAACCCATTTTTGCGGGGTTTAGCAATACCCGGATTGAATTTCTGATTGTGATTCCGCTTCCTTGAAATTGGCCACAAATAAATTATTTTAGTATTAATAAATGCATGATTTATGTTGATTTATTGATTAAATTGTTACTATTTTTAAAAATTTAAATGGAAAAAAATAAAAAGTGTTATTCATGGATTATTTTTTTATCTTTGAATATGTAATTCCTGCAAAAAGTAAAATATAAATGGCAATTTATTTGATGTTAGATTCTTTTTTAAAACTAAATTATTTCAGTTTAAAAAAAAATGCATACAATGACTAAAAAAAATTCAGTTTTAATACAGACTTTTTTTTATTGGGGGCCATTTTTACCTACCTGTCATTTGGGGCCATTTTTACCGGGGCCATTTTTACCAGGTCTATTTTTACCGGGGTCATTTTTACCGGGGGAATTTTCACCGGGATCATTTTTACCGTACACCTTCCAACCGGGACCCTCTGCACCTCACCATTACCAAATAAGGTAATGAATGTGGTTGGAAGAGGTACTATCGCCCCTAGCGTAGAAATGGTTTGCATAATGATTTTCACAGGGTTAAGCAAGGCACTATCTTGCTATTATGGGGTATTACGTAACGCACTGAGTCGTGTAACGGGTTTACCACTCCATGACTATGGGAAAAACAACCTATAATAAAAATAATCTGTAATTACAGACTATAATATAAAATGAATACTAAAATATTAAATAAAACACACTATTACATCTATATATATATATGTAAATATATATATATAGGTATAAATCATTCAGTCGGAGACGTAGATTATCTGTCTCTTATACACATCTAGATGTGTATAAGAGACAGACTTTGACTTGTAGGAAACATAGAAATATTTATTAGCGAAATTTTCGGCAAATCCTGTTACCTTCGTCAGCGCTTGAGTGTCCATAGATACTCAAGCGCTGATGTATATATATACATATGTAAAGCTGATGAAGGCCAGAGGACTGGCCGAAAATTTCTTTCGACAATAAATGAAGTGTTCTACAGTCTACATGCCTTGTTGTCACAATTTTTTTGTTTCAACGACTTATATATATACATATATATATAATATATATATATATGTATGTATATATAGGCCTATATATGCGTGTGCGTGTGTGTGACGGGTAGCCTATACTATAGCTACGGTACTGCATACAATCAGTACAACAATGTATATGTTAGAAAGTAAGGATGTTTATTCAGCAATCAAACTCATTTGATTATACAAAGCTGGGAATTAAAACCAAAGCAAAAATTATCTTATACAAGAACGGTTGAACAAATATTTATGGGGCTAAATAGGGATTATTATTCCTCGGGTCGAAGTGTCCATGCTCTGAATAAATCGTTCCATCGTCTTTGCATTTAATCATATGTTTGATAAGATTTATACTATCATGTTCCTATATATTGTGCACTATATTTATAGGGGCCTACATTATTTATTTGTGTTCCCAGTGGTAGGCAGCAACTTGATTTTAATATATATATTCGATATTTTAAGTACGATGTCGTATTTGAATAAAAACATTCTATGTACCAAAGAAGTTATACGTTATGAGTTTGATGATCTGTATTACTATTTAGGGCCATGGAGACACTGAATTTAGGCCTCGGATACAAAGGTATTAATGAAACTGGAACAATAAAAATCGAAAAATCCGGGGATGTCTTACGACTTTCAAAAACAGAAAACAATTTGAAAATTACTTACCATCGGCATTATATTTCAAGATAAGTACAACAGCTAGCAATCTAGTTGTCATCCAGGACCACATCGTGACAACTTCTTTAGAAGTTGAGATTCAACTCCTCACAATTAGCTTTTCATAAATACGATTGTTCTGTCCTCTTTCCTATCTGTTTCCGTCGAAGTACTGGATGGTACTGCAAAGGATGCCCGCATGAGGTGGTGTGAAATCTAACTACCTTTCCCAGGGCCGAAGGTAAAGAAAAGGTCAGGGTGATGCAAGCATGTTGCAGCGTAACCCGGAATTGCAGCTCCCGGATACTAAAATGTGCCAGGTACCACCTGGACAAAGCGATGGATAAGAACTAGTAAAATTTTTCTCAGGCTCAGTGTTCTTCTTTTGGCCGATTTCAGGTTCAAAATGTAATTTTTTTTTTTTTACACATTTTTCAAACATGGAAAATTAATGATGAAGAGCAGTATTCTGTACTGTATATATAGAGGGTTATAGTCTCACCTTCTGCAAATAAGGTACAGATAAGATTTGTTGGTGTTCTATTTTCTTTTCTTTTTTTTAAATAAAAACCTTATTTGACATTTACCTTAGCCTCAATTTGTTCTTAATTTTTATGCAATTTTAGCCTCAGTGTTCTTATAAAATGTGTTTTATCAGTGGCGGCGCTACGGGGGAGGGTGGCTAGGCAGGGCTACAGCCCCCCCCCCACCCCCACCCCACCCCCGTCGAGAAATAAAACACAATTCGTCAGGGAGAACAAAAAATGTAAAAAAAAATTATATGTATTTTGTACATATTAATAGACTCTAAAATCGATTAAATAAACCTTTGAAACCCCTAAATTGCCATATTTTCGGGGGCTACGTTCCCTGGACCACTTTCGAAAGGTTTTTAGCGACGCACAACCACGCCTACTTTTTTCTCGTCGGGGACATCAGACACCCCTCTCTCCCCCGGTCGGGGACCGCAAGTAGACGTAGCCCTTATAATTCGTAGTTAGTCCACCAACTTCTTGACTCTTTATATACTTAATACCAGAATGTAACTCCATACAGTGAATATTGCTACTTGTTAATATCGATCTATTTTATCATAGTTTAAATGTTTTTTAAAAGTAAAATTGTTAAATATATTTTTCAATTTTTAACATTATAGTTCAAATTATCACATATGTTTTATCACGTTTTCATTCAACCTGTTAGTGGCGGTTTTTATTGCTGTTGGTTTCGAACTGAATAAAATAAAATTAAATAAAAGCTACACTGACCCTAAATATAATAACAACTTGAAAATAAAATTAAATAATGAATTGTATATTTTAATTTTATTAGCTTTCAATGGTGAAAATGGAACGAGAATTGATATTCCCGCCAATTTAACAAACGTTTAAATAATTACCATTCTATGCACCCTTAAATTGCTAGCAGTTTAATGGTTTTCGTAGTGGAACGTCTGTGAACAATTTAAAACGGTTTTTATTTTATCTGGGACTTATTTTTCTTAACTCAATAAACCATGTCATACTCAAGGATATCTGTTTCCGGTCTTTCAACATTCACACTTATTGTGCACTCTTTAGTTATTTAATTACAGTATTTCTAAGTTAACCTTGACATTTCCTTTCCGGAATACAATTATATGATATAATTACAATTCACCCTGTAGAGTTGCTTTGTTTTCACGGCAGGAGATCACCGCGATGATCGCGTTTATCCGTGTAAAAGTAACAGCGCAAAACGAATTTTTACATCGCAGCGGTGTTAACAGAGATCATCGGCATGATCTTATGCAAATTAGCTGTTGTTAGTCCTGTTGGTAAACAGCGTGAATACAGTATCATTATTTGAAAATTGTTTTTATCAAGTACATACATTTTTAACAGAGTGGGTTTCAAAACAAGCAGCAATATGCCTTTATTAGGTCAGTTCTAATCACGTGACTTCTGGTACAACCCATGATTTTTATCGTGTAGACGCCAGACAGGAGATCATCTACGAGGGTGCAAATGTGAGGGTCATTTAAATTTCTGACGTCTCAGACCATGGAGGTATTATAGTGAACATACCTCCATGCTCAGACCTAAATATCTCTAAAAAAATTTCAATGGGATACTTTTTGTATAGTTTATCAAGGTCTGAAACTTGGAGACATCTAGCTAGTCCATACGGACGGTTCATCGTTGCTCTCCTTGTGTTTCACTGGAGGGCTGAAATAATATTTCGATAGCGCACCCGTCTTTCGGACGAGACGTTTCTCGCTACTAACTAATTTGAATATTATGTGGTTTAATACACATAAAAGCAACTTGTAGCCTACATTTCCTGTTATCTGATCTATTACACCTGTCTCTTATACACATCTAGATGTGTATAAGAGACAGCATTCAGCCAAAGGCCAGTGAAAGTTGAGACGGCAGCCGTGTTTTTATCGATGTTTGCCATCCTTATGTGTGCCATCGTAAAGGAATTGCGTTTTAATTTAAATCTCCGAACTTCTGAAGCTGACATATCCTATGAATGTAGGCTTGTAATGCAGGCTACAATTTAAAAACGGGTGGGACTCATTCAAAAATTCGAGGGGGTTCGCTAGAAAACAGGGGGGTTCGCTAGAAAAGGGGGGTTCGCCCGAACCATAAAAACCCCCCCCTGGCTACGGGCCTGGCAATGATCGCGTTTATCCGTGTAAAAGTAACACCGCAAAACGAATTTTTACATCGCAGCGGAGATCATCGGCATGATCTTATGCAAATTAGCTGTTGTTAGACCTGTTGGTAAACAGCGTGAATACAGTATCATTATTTGAAAATTGTTTTTATCAAGTACATACATTTTAACAGAGTGGGTTTCAAAACAAGCAGCAATATGCCTTTATTAGGTCAGTTCTAATCACGTGACTTCTGGTACAACCCATGATTTTTATCGTGTAGACGCTAGACAGGAGATCATCTACGAGGGTGCAAATGTGAGGGTCATTTAAATTTCTGACGTCTCAGACCATGGAGGTATTATAGTGAACATACCTCCATGCTCAGACCTAAATATCTCTAAAGTCAGGCTCCGGAGGAAAAAAAAATGTTGATATGTTGTAGAACTGATTTTTCTAAAGACAGAAAAAAGTTGTTTGACGAAAAACTGGGGAACGGTGAATGAGATACAGATTTTTGAATATTTAAAAACTGGGGGAAAAGGGGCGTAACTGCCCATTTTTACATCTTATTCCCCCAGTTTTTAAATATTCAAAAATCTGTGTCTCATTCACCGTTCCCCAGTTTTTCATCAAACAACTTTTTTCTGTCTTAGAAAAATCAGTTCTACAACATATCAAAATTTTTTTCCTCCGGAGCCTAACTTAAAAAAAATTTCAATGGGAAACTTTTTGTATAGTTTATCAAGGTCTGAAACCTGGAGACAGCTAGCTAGTCCATACGGACGGTTCATCGTTGCTCTCCTTGTGTTTCAGCTGGAGGGCTGAAATAATATTTCGATAGCGCACCCTTCTTTCGGACGAGACGTTTCCTCGGAAAATAGTAGGGGATTGACTCCCGGTGTAGACCTACTGCCCAATTTACAACCAGACGAACCCCACTGGAAACAAATCTTCGGACTTAGTGGGCTATCCTTGGTGTGATTCACCAGTGGCGGCGCTACCGGGGGAGGGGGGGCTAGGCAAGGCTACAGCAACCCCCACCGTCGGGGAGTCCTCCCCCTCCAAGTTATATGTATTTTGTACATATAGACTCTAAAATCAAATAAGCCTTTAAAACCCCTACATTGTCATATTTTCCCCTGGACCACATTCGAAAGGTTTTTTAGAGACGCCCAACCAAGATGTGTATAAGAGACAGCTACTCTACTTAG
>NW_022731578.1:334788-338921 GCF_011630105.1 Anneissia japonica | reverse complement strand
ACTTTGGACCCCCGTCGGGGAAATCCTGGCGCCGCCACTGTGATCCACACCAAAAATACTCCTATCCTAGATAGACATTCAAAACAGAAAGCAAAATAAATATTGGACTGTCTGTCTTTTTATTCAATATTGTTTGTTTTCAATGAGTGATCGATTCACCAAGATGTTCACCAACATCTTCGCTCATCCGTTCCATCTGTGCAATCAGCTTCGCCGTCGCAAACCCAGGATCGTGGAATACAGACGTCGACATCACACTGATGTTGGTCCTCGTAGCAATTCTTGCAGAGGACTGCGCCCTCATCAGAATTATCCAGACAATCTTTCTCACCATCACAGACGTAACTAGAACAATATTACACAAATAGAGCTGGTTAGATATTACACCGTTCCCACATGAAAGTTAATATGTGGTTTATAGGAGTGCCCAAGATGCTTTACTAATATTCGTCCAACCCACAATGTGGGCCATCGTGGCGTATCTGGTAGGTTTTTTTTGGGGGGGGGGGGGTGTGGTGCGTGGCGAAACAACTTTACACCAATTTTGCATTTTGTTTATCCTGCCACCGACAAGGCCATTGTCTTTTGAAGAATTATAGCAAAATAAATGTAAAATGTAATGATTTTTTTTAGGGATAAAGGGCCCACAAACAAAACCACTAAAAAACTTCCGGGACTGTCAATCTAAGAAAGAAAAAGTAGATCTAAGTCATATGAAATTGGAAATCGGCAAAATGAAATGCCTCTTTTGTCGATTCTGTGTTGGGCAACTGCCTCATGACAAAACACATCCTGTCACATTTTAAAATAGTGCCAGCATTGGCTGTCGGCAAAATGAATTTATGTCGATGAAATAATCGGTTGGCAAATCGGTGAAAATCATTTGGCGAATAGTCTGTCGGCTAAATCTCAGTTTCCATAGAATCGCTCACTCTATCGGCGACAGTCGTCGAGAAGGTTGAACCTGGTTCAACTTTGCCGATTACGAATCAGGGTGCATTGCTAGCTGCCCTGACGCAATCGGGCAGGCACCCGAATTCGTCTGCGCACGTAATCGGTTCAACCTTCCCCGACAATTTGGCGAATGTTGCCGATTGGGTGATCGATTTTATGGAAACCTATCGTATCATCTGTCGAAATATCCCGCCACGTTAATTGAAAAGCAGAAGAGCTGAAAGTGCGCATCAATCAAAATCGGTGTCGAACTACAATTACTATAAGTTCTCGATCTCAACTCCCAAATTCAAATCAAGCTTTTATTGTCCCTTTTCTGCATGATTATTTTCTCCGCTTTTGCTCGGCAAACCGCTACTTATGTCAGCACAGTGCAATGCAGTTTCATCACTGTATTCAAATGAGATATGAGATCAAGGAATAGGCCATAAAATATGTATTAGCACAACGTGCATCTTTACATCGACTGGCATAATGATGACGTCAGTCGATGTGAAAGAGCAAGGACATTACATTCAGTAAGTGATAGAGTAATGTAACAATATTTTATTACTCTTTGTTGATGCATTCTCCGGTGTCGCATGTAAATAACTTTGAATCACATCCGCTTGGTTGACTAGGGCCCGGATTCGTGTTACAATTTACTTCATCACTGCCACCGTCCCAACAGTCCTCGTCACCATCACACACCCATATGTCCGGCACACACGACACTGGTCCTCCAGCGCATTCGAAATAATTGTCAGGGCAGCTTGATGACACTCCTGAGATGAGAGAAAGAGAGCCTATATGAAAAAAAAAAAAAACAATCTTTCGCACAAGTCTATAGTACCGGGTATACGTGCGTGTTTAAAATGGAACTGAATACGGGGCGGATCCAGAGAAAATCTGGGTAGGGCCAATGTTCAAAGCACTAGGCAGGGTAGGATGATGTATCAGATGTTTGTTCATAGAAAATGCTGGACCATAGACACTGGTACATGGATTTTTGTCTACACAAACCACAGTTTGTTTTTCACAAACTATGGTTTGTCGTTTTCTGAGAGACAAACCACGGCTTGTAAAAGACAAACCATGTATTTTGTCGAAAAACAAAATATGGTTTGTAAAAGACAAACCATGTCTTGTAAAAAATTCATCATCCCTTCATCATCCTAATTATTAATTGTCCATAGTAAATCAGGGAAAAACTATGAATTCAGAGTGTATTTATTCATTAATAGAGGTCTCGCAATGCACTGAAGTGCATTTCCAAGCATCAGAAAACAAAACTTTCCGAAGGAGGACCCTACCCCAAGTCTAAAAAGTGTCTTCCACAACAAGCAGAAATTACGCTCTCTCCTCTCATGTCCCCACACCCAACCTGGTAACCCATCTGTGCGATAGTCAGGGTAAAATCTGGATCCGCACCTGCATAAACACAGTGTCCTACCTCCAGCATGGCGCTTCCAGATGGCAAGCACAAATTACAATTAGCACGACAGCAAACAGTACCGTATCTTTCGAGGAGTAGGTAGAGGTGTTGAATATGTGTGCTCGACAAACAATTGCGATTTTATCTCTTTATTTTTGCTGTTAGACCATCGTACATTTCTTATCTTTCATACATGAGATTCTGATCACCTGTTGCCTTATAGACATAGGCCTAAGTGACTTTGAACTGCTGATTATAATGTTTATCTTAGAAACATAACGATGATGATAAGACAATGATGAGAATCAGGAGCGGATACAGAGATGTCCGAAAGGTGTGGATGGGGGGGGGGGGGGCGAAAGAGGGGCCGATCAAGACAAAACTACCCTAGGGGGTCCGGGGGAATTATTTTTGTCCCATACCGGTACTGTTAGGGCAGAAATTATAGAGGGCGCTATTTTATGTTAGTTAGGTGCAATGATAAACCTTTATATGCATGTTTGATTTCTGGATGAATGAAAGGCTTAATGAAATCTACGGCGTATAGTAGGCCAACGTCTCTTGGTAAAGACAGTTCAGTAGACAAATTGAAAATTAGTGGGCTATTGTAATTATAATACATTTTGCTCTCCAATTCGAGACCATCTTTGGGCCCTGAAAATGTTTGGTGGTCCCGGGGTTGGTCTCCAATTAGAGGGCTATCTTTGTGTTAAAAGGTTGAAGATTGCTATTTGGGTCTTCTTTGGAAAAGTGGTCTTGAATTAGAGGAATCTCGAACGGGAGGGTGCACTGTATCCCTATGCAGAGTATATGTATAGCATCGTCTTTGATAGCGTTGAATCCGTTATTTGAGTAGTGCGACAATATGACATGTGTATAATTGCAGCATACATACGAACTATATAGCACTGATTCTGAATAAAATTTTAGAATTCACCATCGCTTATAAACGATAGATAAGACAGTTTTCGTTCATATTCAATATGAATAAGAAGTAACAGGCATAGATCTAAATAACAACTCCCGGTACAGATGTATTATAGCAAGCGGATTACAAACATTGAGTTAATACCAAAACTGACGATATTCTAGTGCTGTTTATTAATGACTGCCAACAGAATAAAAAAAAAACCCCTTTAAGATCCAATTAAAAAAACTGAATACAGTAGCTAGTTTAAAACGATCAAAAACAGATGGAAATAAAATAATAGTTTCACTGACTTGCACACACTTTTATGTGGAAAGCGCTTAGCAGCATTGTTTTGCATTAAGCGCTCTATAAGACTAACATTATTATTATTATTATTACTATTATTATTATTATTATTATTATTATTATTATTATTATTATTAATCTTATTAATCTTATTATTATTATTATTATTATTATTATTATTATTATTATTATTATTATCAAGAGATTTAACTTCAAAATTCACCGTATTATTTTTGGAAAATGATGAAAATGGCTTTAAACAAAAGCCTTTTATTTTGAACAAATAGACAGCCCTATTTAACTGTCATCTATGGAGTTATAAAGGTCATTAGCAACCTATTAGTTCACTTCTTGATAGAAAAAAAAAATTAAAATTCAATATCGAGGGGGAGGTCAGGCATGCATCCATCCTATTCATGTTTATCAGGATGATCAGTGCATCTAACGAACCCAAAATAGCGCCATCTATAATTTCTGCCATATGGAGAAAAAAAAATGTCTCCGTCTCCCTGGATTCTCTCCCTGAATTCTATACCTGGATTCGCCCCT
>NW_022731578.1:309272-333955 GCF_011630105.1 Anneissia japonica | reverse complement strand
AAGAAACAAAGGACAGTAAGGAATGTCTTTGCAGTTTTAAAAAAGAGTAACATTATAGACACATTAAGCACATTGTCCTACCTCCAGCAGCCAGATGGCTAGCACAAATTACAATTAGCACGACAGCAAACAGCATCTTTAGAGCAGAGGTATTAAATACGTGTGCTTGACAAACAATTACGATTCTATCGCTTTATTTTTTATGTTAGACCATCGTACATTTCTTATCTTTCATGAAATTCTGATAAGCTCTTGCGTATTTCCCCCATACTGTTAAGGCAGAAATTATAGAGGGCGCTAGTTTAGGTTAGTTATAGTATGGAGGAAATCCTACATGGTTATAGGCGCATGATAAACCCTCAAGATCGCGAAAGCATTGTTCAGTTGACCTGTAAATATTTCTGAGTATGAAATGCGAAGTGAAATGTTATCTCATCTAATTTCATATGTTATTTTCTACCTTTCTTTAATTTTGTAATATTATTTACAGTCGATTGTTATTCATTTTGTTTGTTAAATTTCCCCCCTTTTTTTTTGTTTGTTTGTTTGTACGAACGCACCAATTGATATTGAGTGCCACCGATTCAAAGGTGTATGTTCAAATAAATAAGTATGTTCAAATAAATAAATAAAAATAAATTGTTCGAGCTGCCTGTGTGGATGAACGAAAGGCATATGAAGTCTACGGGTGTATGTAGTCCAAAATATCTTGGTAGAGAGAGTATAGTCGACACAGTGAAATTTAGTGAACTAACATAACGATGATAATAAGAATGACGACGACGATGATGAATATTGCAGTGGCGTAACGCCTATGCGCTCTCGTGCGGCGATCCTCATGGCCCCCGACCCTTATGTTCCTCGATCTATCACCCTGACCAAAAAGGTTTTGTTGATACATAACAGCATAATGTGTCTCTCACATCGATTGTGTAGGACACATATTATATTATATCCAGTAAAGGGCGCCGTGCCGGCGCCCTCAAGTCCAAGTGTAGGAGTATACTGAAGAAGAAGAATATGATGAAATGATGTAAAAGAAGATGAAAATAAAATAATAATTATTTGCAAACTTAAAACTTTCCAATATTGTTAAGCTTATACTTACGCTACAGAGGGCGTGATTCCAAAATTGATTAAGTGCAGCCAGGTGAAACGTCCATCAATTCTAAGAACACAAAAAGAGGCCAGTTTGTAGTGTGACTTGCGAAGAGGCAACGCCAGTGTTAATGTTCAGTTGTTATGAGTTCGTCAATGTATAGAAAACAACTACTGGACGCGTTCTGAAATTTAAAACTATTATTTTTGTACCGGTACTGTTAAAGATGACATTCTTCAGTAAAACGTCAACGCTTCTTTTAACATGCTTTTTAGGATTTTTAGCCCTTCTGTTCAACTGCATTGCTATGTCAACAAATTATTGGACCTCGACAAATTTTTCAGGATCGGCAGAAATATATTACACAAGTAATAACTATTCAGATGTTTTTAATCGGCCTTTAATTAAAAACCGAGGCCTCTGGAAATATTGCGAGTTTGTTTATATTCCGTCAGTGCCAGCACCTACCAATGCTACAATGTTGTCAGAAGATAAAAATGCCAATGGAAACCAGGGCGCAACAGTTGCAAGTGTGTCGTCTGGTTCGTCTCCTCCTCCTGGTATGTCTTATAATGGTAAAGGTGGTGGTGGTAGTAATGGTAATATTTCCTCGAACATTCAGGCCACGTCTGGTGGTTCCACAGGGGATAGAAGTAAGCCTTGGTGTAGTCGGTGTCTAGAAATTATTTTGTCAACTTTTTAGGTCAATATTTTAAGAAACACTGTGCTTGCGGACATGGTTGAGGGCTAAGTTGTAAAGTAAAGTGTTCTCACCCTTGAGGGTTGTGGCACCACCAGTGTACATATAGGCTTAATAATGCAATCGTTTACAGTGTATATTTCATTTCAACTAATTATTTCAGTTATGCCTACATCAAATGTTCTTGTCACCTCGGCATTCCAGTTTTTGATTTTGGCCTACCCCTTTTTTTTCATATTATATTTTCTTGTGAAAAAAGGGAAAATTCTGGTAAGCAGCGAGGTTATGTTGGTGGTAAATCCAATGGGAGGGGGATGGTGAAAATGATGAGGTGTTGGTGGTGGCCCAATTTTGTGTTCAAAGGGGTGGCTCCAGAGGAAATATGGTACAGTATGTACTATATGGGGGTAGATAATAAGAAAGTGATCACCCCAACCCTTCCCCGGTGGCCGTCCTCTCAAAGCAGAGCATGTTGTTGGCCACTTGTGCCGCCGATGCAAAAAAAAACCCCTCTATGGGGAGGAGTGCCTCATTTTTTGTCTTCAAAGAAACCTTTAAAAAGAAATGTTCTTTTACTATTGGCCAATAATTGTTTATGAAATGGATATTTGAACATAGCAGTGGCAGATTCAAGGGGTAGGGGAAGCCTCCTCCCTCTAAATTGTTCAAAATAAAAAAAAAAGAAAATTATATTCAAATTTCAAATTTGAGAGTGCCATATTAAAAAATAGTTTTTTCCTCAGCCCTAACAATTGAGGGAGGTAGTGTAAACCTCCCATCTGTGAAATTGTGAAGTTTCCTTCTTGGGCCCCTGCTATTTAAAATTTCTGGGTCCACCACTATGGTGATTTTCACAAGAATTAATAATAATTGCACCATTATTGCACCATCCAAACATTTGGAAGTTTATAAAACAAAAATACAGGTACTATTAAATAGTATAGTGCAATTATGGTATAGTGTAGTATAGTGCAATCTTCTCCAAACCATGCTCTCTCCAACTAATTCTGTTCAACTACATTTTTAAGTTTGTTTTGTGAAAATCTGACCTAAAGAATGACAAAATATATTTCTAGTTGTGCTTGCTTATTGGTGTTTTTTATGGTAATGAGGTTTTGAAAAGCGTGTATTCTGAGTTTGGTTTGCTTCCGAATAGTATGGTATGCCTATTTACTTTTATGTTGCATTCCCAGCCTGTCTAAACATAATTATTATTCCTGTTTAATTATCATTGCCAAAATTTTAGAAAAGAGTGCACATTTTTTGTTATGCTAATTGCCTCTTTTCTTTCCTTGCAAATGATATATTTTGAATGCCAAATAATAAATTTAATATTTAATAATAATAATAATAATAATAATAATGATAATGATAATGATAATAATAATAATAATAATAATAATAATAATAATAATGATAATAATAATAATTATAAAAATAATAACTTTATTTAAAGTGCAAACAATATCCATTTAAAATGTTCACAGGCACTGTACAGAATTTAAAAAAGAGAAATTTACAAAAAAAATCAGTACTCAATATATCATTAAAATTTTTATAATTATTATTAATGTTTCCCCAAAATCTACCTTTAACAGTTAGCCCTTGGCTTGTCCCACTCGACCCCCAACATATAGTTACTGAATAGTTTTCCCGATTGTCATGCGCAAACTTGCGTGTGGAAGGCATCAGGAGACAAATTACCGCGCTGTTTTGACAGCAGAGTCGATAATCACCGGAAGAGCACATGTCACTTTGTCTCACTTTATTTTCCTCAATAGGCTTCTGACTTAATTTGCTCCTAAAATGGAACATTTAGACAGAAAAACAAAATAATAATATCGCTACATTTTCTCCTATAATTGAAGGAAATACAGAATAATATTATCGGTGGTTTATAATTTTCAGTTTTAACATGTAAATTATAATCAATAGAATTTAATATCCTCTTTACCTTGGATATAATAATACGAAGGTCTTTCGATTCTTAAAATCAATAAGTATGAAGTAAACTAGCCGTGACACTACATATCAATAGAGTAATTTAAAGCCCTGTGTAGACTCAAATTTTATTTGACAGAAACATGTGATATGCCTAAATATGGTCATGAGTACATCACATCATTACCATATATAGGCACATCATGACTATATATGGGCATGCAACAGTGTTTTATCAAAGAAGATTAAAGCTACAGTACAGTATGATGCTACAGACTTCTGTACAGACTATCAAATGTTATTTGAAAAAAACATGTGATATGCCTAAATATGGTCATGATGACATCACATCGTGACCATATATAAGATAAGATAAGATAAACTTTTATTTGTCCAAACATTAAAACATGTTGGGAAATTCGTTTTCCATGGCGTATTTACATACAAAATACTGTACATAGGAAAAATCAATAAAAAAACATATATAAAATACATGAAAATACATACTGTAAAATATAATTCTTATTAACAATTATTATCACAATTATAATCATTATTACAATCATTATCATTATGATCAATGCTCTGTATGAATGTTTTATTATATTTGTTATTACTACTACAACCATCATCAAATTATCTTACATACAAAATACTGTACATAGGAAAAATCAATAAAAAACATATATAAAATACATGAAAATACATACTGTAAAATATAATTCTTATTAACAATTATTATCACAATTATAATCATTATTACAATCATTATCATTACGATCATTACGATCAATGCTCTATATGAATGTTTTATTATATTTGTTATTACTACTACAACCATCATCAAATTATGTTGATGCATATTTATTATATAATCTAATTGAGTTCATTACAAATGAAAAATTGTGTTTGTTATGTATCGAACGAGGTGCTTGTAATCTCAGACCAGAACGCATAAATACATAGTGATTATGTAAAGGGTGGGATTCGTCCAGCATAATTAAGCTTTTTCCTAACATTCTCCCCATATAGAGCATTGATCGTAGTGATATCACAGCACCGTTCTGCTGACCGTCTTACTCTCTCAAACTTGTTCTTATTTTCTTTACTAAAATTTCCAAAAGTGCATATTAAACAAAAATTAAGTATACTCTGTATAACCGATCTATAAAAAAGTAATAAAATTGATTTATATAGGCACATTATGACTATATATGGGCATGCAACAGTTTTTTTTATCGAAGAAAATTAAAGCTATGATGCTACATATCAACAGAGTAATGTAAAGTCCTGTTATAGACTATAACATTTTATTTGACAAAAACATGTGATATGCCTAAATATGGTCATGATGACATCACATCTTGACCATATATAGGCACATCATGACTATATATGGGCATAAAACAATTTGGACAGAGCTTTACTGTAAGTGATGCATGAATTCCTAAAGTACAAACATTAATAAAAAAAGAAGGGAATCAAAATTTCTGGGTATTGGAAATTGACCATACAATTATTTTTGCAGCAATTTTATTAATTTTCCACTAATTGTATTTAACACAAGAATGATCCTCATTTTTCACTACATTAAATTATACTAGACACAATCAGAATATAATTTTCAGTGTATTTTATAACAGTTGGTGGCACGTTATTTATGTATTTTATAATGTAATGATTATTAATTAAATGTGTCATATTTGAAAAGGGTAATGCCCATTAAAAATGTATTAGTTTATCACCCTCGTGTGCATGCAGGTATTGAAAAAAAATATATATTTTTGAAATTTTTTTTTTAATGGAAAACTTTTTTTTTTAAATTTTTTTTTAGTAAATACAGTAGTATATTGTTTGTATTATCTTAATCATGTTTCACTTTGAATATCAATGCACCAGCAAACAACCCAAGGGTTATATTTGGCTTTAGCAAGATAATAAAAAGAAACTCCCTCCCTCTTCACTTTTCCAGCCTAGGTAGGGTGATGAATTAATAATTATTTTTATAGGATCTAACAGACGAGGATGATGTATATCATTTTGTCATTTAAGTGTTTGATTTTAAGGTCTTTGCAAATATATAGTCTATAATTGTAGTGTAACCTTATTTGTATCATCAGTATTTGTCCAGATATATATTCTGGTTTGAAGAATTGGTAAATTGGACAATATGAAATTTCTTATTGCCATTGATTTAATTATAAAATTGGGCTAATATCCAGGGGCGGATCCAGGATTTCAAGGAGGGGAGTTCAGAAAGTTCCCAAAAAACCCAAAAAAGAAAGGGGAATTGGGGGGAGTCCGGAAAAAATTTTATACCTAGAGGGCCGGAAATGACCTTTCCCGACTTCTGAGGTGTCTTTTAATGACCTTTTAAGTTTTTCAAAATTCTAGGTTTTTCCTCTCTTGAAAAATGTCAGGTAATTTTACCTCATTTTTAGGCCTATACATAGAGAAAAAAAAATAAGACATAGGCAGTAAAATTATAACCTTCTAAGTATTCTTACAATATTCAATCTATCTTTTAAATATTTAATTACTACTTTATCTATAGTATAATTATAATAACTATTCAAAAATATGTCTTTAAATCATGTAAAATTAATATCTTAAAAAACTAATTGTTTTTTTTTTCTTCTATTTGTAGCTTATTCCGTTTGTAGAAAATACAACACAAGTGTTTACATCCCTGATACTTTACCAGCTCTATGCCAAGCATATTATAATGTGTTGTCTCGTAAGTATGCTTTAATGTAATAGGTCTGTGAAATATTAGTTTTTTATGTCTAAAAGTAGTCTTGCATAATCACAAAATGATTGATTGATTGATTAATTGGTAGAAAACAATCCTGGTGCTTAGAATTAACCCTCAAATTGGGAGGTTGACATTTTGAAACATCAAGTTCCATTATAAACATTAAGATCTACGTTATTAATTAAACTTATTGGAGATAAATATCTTTATACATCAAGTAGGTAAACACTTTAATTTGTTTTTAATTTAACATACATTTGCGGAGGCAACCACCAACCTAGCTGGATAGATTTATGATTTGTAAAGAGTAAACCCCTGGGTACAAATGCCAATTAAAATCAGCGAGTAACAAATCAATCCATCCACGTTTAGCAGCCCGAGGCAAGTTTACACACCCGCATCATATCTTTCAATTACATGTCTGTATTGAAACACTCCACATGTGTTATGTAAGCTGATCGTAGGGCTGATTCCATCGTGTGCAAATGCCTCCGTTGGGAGTGAAGACATTGTTCAGTTGAGTGCACAAATTATCTTTTGAAATTAAGTTTAAGGAATCTTTCCAACTACATCAATTCAATGGATATTAAGGAAATGTACATCAGCAACTTCAAGGTTTAATAAGAATACAATGGAATATAATTATGAACTCACAGGAGGAGGGGAGATTCATAGGAGGAAGGGTAATTCTCAGGGGGTAGGGACATTTACAGGGTATTAAAGACAATAGGTGTATACCACTGTATGGATAATTGTGAGAAAGGTTTGTAAGATACATTATTTTTGTTTTTGAAAAAAATGTTCAATCCATGTAAAGGTTGCCAAATAACAAAATAATTTGAACTTTAAACAAAACAATATCTAGAGGGAAATGCCTGCAGAAACATACTGTGTTTTTTTTATCATTCATTTCAAGAACAGTAAGGCAAGAATTTTTGTTACACCTTATTTAGCAAACCCGCCGCCCGCGAATAGTCATAATTTCAAATAAAATACATTTTTTTTTCACCAATTTGCATACCCGTCGCCACGTAAAAATGAAAACTTCAGAAAATAATACAAGTTTTTCTTTATTTTTATTATCCTGCCGCTGCCTTGAAATCTCCAAAAAAATAAGATATGCATATTTCTTCCTAATTATATAAATTTAAAGCATTTAACCATCCCATTACTAAACTGTTTGCATTTACCAATAAAATAATATTTTTAATTTCTCATCCATCTGGATGTTTTTGGCAAAACTATTTGCAAAATAAGAAAACAAAATTTTATTTTTATATTTTTTTTTCCACCCTTCTCTGACAATCTTTTAAAAAACAATTTTCGCGAAAGGTAGCCAAATAACAAAACTTAATAATAACTTTGAACTTTAAATACTATAACAATACGTAGAGGGAAATGCCTACAGAAAATCATTTGTTTATAATTCAATTTTAAAACCGTAACTTGGATTCTTGAACAAAAAAGTCTTGCACCTGACTATTTGCCAAACTTGACATCTTTGAGGCAAAATGAATTTCTTAAGATGACCTTTGATTCGAACCCACAATCATTTGACTGGAAGCCAAAAGCCATACCAAAATGCCACATTATATCATGTCTTAATTTATAATAAACTGATATCAAAATGTTCTTTTAAGGATAAATTTTATAAACATGAGTTGTATTTAGTTTGATTGAAATGATAGTATTTAATTATTTTAATTCCATATAGCATCCCTCATTATTAATCAATCACAAAATTAAATATATTGTATTAAATATAAAATTAATAAATAAATTTGATTTCATATTGCACCTTTAATACATTTAGAAAATCCCTAAAGTGCTTAACATAACTGCTGTATAATAGATGCAAACTGTACCTTAAAAGTATCCTAGCTGATGATTTCCATGTCAAGTTAAGCTTTCTCAAGATTATCAAATTTTCTTCGACAAAAACTGTTGTATGCCCATATATAGTCATGATATGCCTATATATGGTCATAACATGATGTCATCAGAACCATATAAAGGCATGTCACATGTTTTTGTTAAATAAAATTTGATAATCTGGGCAGGGCAGAACTCTACATAAGTAATCGAAAAGGATAGCGTAGAGTATGTTATAAACAGGCCACTGTCATCTAGCTTCAGTGAATTTATTTTATGTGACGTTTATAGAGACATTTAACTCAGTGAGTACTACAGTTTACATGTCATTTCATGTAATTCCATCTCCTTAAATTTTCCTCATTTTATATGTCACATGGCAATTTTAAAAACATGAAAAGCTATGTACAGTATAAACAAAGCAAAAATGACAACAGTTTTACATCTTCCCAGCCATCCCGCTCCTCCCCTCTAAATTTTTTAAAATTATAAATAAAAATTTGGCAGAGGTAGTCTGTGCCCTCAATATGTAGACATCTCCACCTGGGTGCTGATGTTTGATCCAGATAAATAAGAAATTCAATTTTTATATCTTTTCATATTTTTCACAGAGGATAGGGTATGAATTTTATGTACATATCTTGTGAAAAAAATAGTAGGTGAATTAAATATTAAGTAATATCATTGTTGCGATTGTCTTTGTCATTTCAATGAATGACAACTAGGAAAAAAATAATGCAAGTTTAAAGTAGAAGACAATATAAAGGTTCTTTTAAATTATCTCTAATGATTCATTGACTTTCGATTAATTACAATAATCCATAAAAAGTATGAATAAAACTATGTAACATAGTAGGTGAATTAAAATTAAATAGGTTATCATCATTACAATTGCTTTTGTCATTTCAATGAAAGATAACTAGGAAAAAAAATAATGCGAGTTTACAGTAGAAGACAATATTATTGTCTTGAAATTATCTCTAATGATTCATTGACTTGTTTATTTACAGTAATCCACAAAAAGTATAAGTAAAACTATGAAACATAGTAGGTGAAGTAAATAAGTTATCATCGTTGCGATTGTCTTTGTCATTTCAATGAAAGACAACAACTATAAACTTGTAACCATAAACTGGTACATCACTATGGATGGCTGCTTGTACATTACATGAGCTGCTAGTATCAATGAAAGATTGAATCAAATACCCAAATGCTCTAATAGTAAGTAGTGATATAAATAACCGTCAGTGTTTGCACTAACATCGATTTTCATGGCTCGGTGAAACATGCCAATGCATCTCACAGCCTAGTAATGTCGTAGACGATTCGCGGCACAAAGTTCAGAGTAAACACACGATTGTTCTTTAGTATCGTAAACTTTGGTCTAATTTCGACTTAGGAATATGCAGATAGAATTATCTACAAAAAAAGCGATAAGTGTTGGTTCAGATTTTATATGTAGGAACTGATCTGATAATTCTGAAGCCACTTCCAGACTATCAAATTTTATTTGACAAAAATATGCGACATGCCTAATATGGTTATGATGACATCACATCATGACCATATTTAAGCACATTATTACTATATATGGACATATAATCAGTTTTTTGTCAAATAAAATTTAATAGACTGGACAGGATTTTTCATACATAAATATATGTACAATTTGATATCTAATTTCTTATGCATGTCTGTGAAATGGAACTAAGAAATAAATTTATGTTATAGTATCATAATTCTATTTTGTAAAGCCCTAGACAAAACAACTTGTTGCCATTTTCATTCTTAAAGCAGGCTCATGAGAACATCGTTGTCTCACCTGTAATAGAATATTCTCCACTATCAGCTTAATAATTATTTATAGTTTTTGTGAATTATTGTCTGTATAAAATAATAATAATATATCAAATCTGTACTGTAATTCTTGCAGGGGTATGTCTGTATTATGTGATTTGGAATAAATATTTTTTTTTTAACATTGGCATCTTATTTCATTCTTTTTTTTTTTTTTTTTTTTTTTTTTTTTTTATTCTGAAATACCTTTTCCCACATAACTGAATAAATATGATTGTAGTTCTGTTTAATCAACAATAAACCAAGCACAGTTTGATGAAAACTTTCTGCGAGCTTTCGTTTATATCGTCAACATGACTTCGTCAGGCTTGGTGAGCTAGCATCCGTTAAAATAACGGAATAAATATGATTTTAAATGAATTAACATTCAAGACAAGCATCTATCTTGGAAATCGGAATAAAACCCACTGAAAAATATGATTCCTAAGGCCATACCTTTTTTTGTACCGTGTTTAACCCACCTCCCTCCAATAATGATGATTTCAAATGAAAATACAATTTTGTTTTTGGCAAATAGCGTACCGACCACCACAAAAAATGGAAATTTCAGAAAAAATGAAAGTTTTTCTTTATTTTTATTTTGCCTGCCACTGCAAAAATGTTAGTTTATGTATATTCTTCTAAATTTAAAGCATTTAACTATCCTATCTGCACTGTTTCTTTTTTTCACCAGTAAAATTGTGTTTTTATTTACTCTTCCTTCTAGAAGTTCTAATAGCAAAACCATTCAAGACAAGCATCTATAAGAAACCAAAATGTTTTTTTTTTTCACCTTGCTGTGATCTTTATAAAAAAATATGTACAAAAAAGTTTTGCATGATCTACATTAGGCCTATCGCAGTTAATTGTAGGTAACTATTATTTAGGTCAATGCATATATCGCAGTCTGTTATTCCCTCATTACCTAAATGCGGTAAATACAGTATCTTGAATAGACATGCGACTTCGCTGGCAATGTGCAGTATAATTTCTATTATTTTCAGTAATTTTCCATTTCAATAATGGTGTGGTGTCAGTGTATCTCGTATAATCTTAAAGTTATGGAAAAACACGACTGGAAACAGGTTAAACGACAAGTAAATGCAGGCCCTCAGGTATATGATGGTGTGATGATGTGTAATGTATAGGGAATATGATGATGCCATATTTTTTTTTTCTTATAGGACTTGTGTAAAAATACACCTACAGGAATAATTTATAAGCTTCCAGGTATTCGTTAGGATCTTTCACATATTTATGCCGTCTTCAAATCGTTAATAAATGTGTGGTTAAGTCACTCCTGGGTGAAGCGCAGAGGTAATGACAGCATTCAAGAGGATGAATGCTTTACTGTATGTCCCTCTGTTGGACTGGTCAATTCCTCCCGTGGTACAACTTGTATAGCCTACAAAATGGGAAAAAAAATATTGGGACTGTACTACAATGTCTCAGAACTGCATGAAATAGCCCGAGATTGGCCAGTTTATCTAGGTGCTCAGGTTCCCAACATGGCTTTCCCCTCCCCCTCCCGAGATATTGTTAGTCTCCACCGTGAATATTTTAGACCCCCTTGTCCGACTAGTTCCCCGAATCCTGATAAACAGAGCAAATTTTGCAGTCAGTTGTTCTGTATCGTTATATTTAATTTTTAGTTTTTCATTCGCTTAATATTCAGTGGTGGTTTCAATGGGGTTGGGGTGAGCCAGGTGCACCTCTCTAACGTCTTCAAAATTTTAAAAATGGAGAAAAAAGGCCAATTTATAATCAATTTAAGTATGAGAGTGCCATTTCCGGCCACCGAGACGTGCCATTTAATCATAAATTTTCTTACCTCTGCCCCAACCATGTGGGGCGGAGGTGGTAGACCCATCATTTGCGAAAGTTCCTGCCTGGGCCCCTCTATTTTGAATTCCTAGATCCGTCACTGTTATTGTTCAGTTCAGTAGTTTTGCTATATTGGTATTTTTTTATTTGACTTTTAGACTATAGATGATTTCCTATTTGAAGTAAAACTTTGTGATTCAGGACTTAATATAATACTATAATAGTACTGAATATTTAACTGAATAGAGTCAATCAAGTATTCGAAACAGTCTTTCAGAAAAACATAATATTATTACATTGGGACTTTGTAATAGTATAAGGCCAAATAAAAAAAATTACTAGTTTTTCATCTACTCGCACATCCAAAACCCCATCCATTTTGTCTGCCTCACCAAATTTGTTTTGTCTTTTTTTTTTTTGTTAATTTATTTCCTATATTTTACAAAATGTATAAAAATCTGGCTTAACTTACATCACTAAAATTCCTCTCTCGATTGTTCGTGGGGATAAATATGGTATGAATCATGTCTAGTGCCTCTTTTATATGTTTTGGGTTTGCCATGCGTATATTTCGATTTGTTTACAAAGGGGCGGAGCTATTATTGCATGTTTGGTACTAACGTTAAAGTTAACATCATGCGGCGAAAATTACCTAATTCCCAGCTAACAATTACATTATAAGAACGTTGCTATAATAATGTTGCAGTTTAGTGTTGAAAACATTATCTTGTAGAACCATACATACGTAATTTCACAACTAAATAACGTTGAACGTTACTGCAGCGTTGCGTGATCGTTATTATGTGACATATCAACTCACAACGTTCACTGAGTTGTAATTGAAGTCTAATTTCTATGTATGTTCAATACTCCAGTCCATTATTTGAGATTCACAATGGTAGGTAATTAGCAGGCCACCTGTTATATATTTAATTTATTGCTTTGAAAAGAAGATAGAAGGTCAGTTAGAGATACAATTGGACAGGAATATTAAAATAAAAAGTCTGAGACAATTCAACACCAGCAGGGTTTCAGTGGCCAAATATTCGTTCAGATTTATTCCAAAGTAATAAATATTGTAGATGATGTAGTTAGTCATCTAAAAAAGACTTTTCGCTTGTGGATAAATAAATGTCTTCTGTGCGTAATCTTTCTGCCATATTGGCATTTGACGTACATTGATGGTGAATGTCTCTCTGATGTCGATGGCACTGACATAGTAGTTAATGTCATGGAAAGGGCACCCAAAAATGACACTACTCTTTGGTGTGCTGGAGGCTAAGCATATTAACTGCATCAACCATTCCTGAAATGAGCTTAATGACGTATTTCTCATCTAAATTGCGCCCTCTATTTAATCTCTTCACCTGTTTTATTCTACATTGTATGTTATCTTTTTATACATTCGTCAAACCTTTCATTCACATTTGCGGATTGGACGAATGTTAATAACATTAAACTACAAAAATAGAAACAGGTTCAGAGAGAGAAAAGATTGGGTATACAAAAATGCCAAACTGTCAGCTTGACAATACAAAAAAAAAAAAAAAATCACAGGTGAAATATTTTCCTGAAATTTAGTTTTCTATTCATAAGTACATCATTTGCCCTTTGAATATTGTTCCTATTTAGATTCCGTTATCGATTTTTATTTGATAAATTTAACATATGTCTAATACATTAATATGTATTTTTTGTAACTTGATGAATGAGTTTTAAATCCAGTTGAGTTGGTTAGATTATAACCATCGACTTTAGAGTTCTGATGACAGATATAGTAGAGGCAATATTGCAGTGGTTTGCTTTGTGTCAAGCCTTCTTCAAAGCCTTTGGGGTGGCCGTTGCGGTCAATACTGTAAACCTGGCCTTTTTTGTCATCTCGACAGGTGATTTATAAAGTGGATTGATGCAGAACGAGTTAAAATAAAAATTCTTCTTATATAATGTTGAATTGATTTTATTTTATTGCATAATGTAAAAGATTATTAATGATGAACATTAGTAGACCTACTGTGGGTTTTTTAATTATTGTACAGAAAGGTTGTGTAGAAATTTTTGGCATTCACTGCTATCAGTTAGTAATATGCTCGTAAGTTTCGCCTTATTCACATTCCTTATATTAAACTTATATAGTTAAATTAAAAGGTGCTATATAATTGCTTTATTTTGTTATCATTAAAGACTTCATTAGACTAATTAATTTTGTAAATTAATAAATAATAAATTTTAATTAAACCAAATATAATAAATAGATGAGTGCTTCAATGGAGCAATTTTCCTTTATCGTAGAGGCTGCGCTTGTTTAAAATCAACAGAAAAAACCAAGGCACCGCTTGGGCTTGCTTGTTTCTTTAGTTTCTCCAATCTGTTATTTCCTCCATTCTATAGAGGGCGGACGTTCCATCAATTTTAATGCATAATACACGAAGAGCTCATTTATCTGCTATTTTATTCAAGGTATATTTATTCATAAAAAAACATAAAAAATTGTTCATGGCAGCCAAAGGCTGAATTGATACAATTTTACAAAATTTTACATTCACATTTTTACATTTAAAGAAAAAACCAGGGAACAATTAATTAATGAAAATGAAAAACCATCAAAGAAATGCAATAAAAGTTCTTTGATTGAATGATGTGTTATGTCATTTTTTATTTTCGGGTCTCAAGGTACAAAATACAAAATAACTTTATTACAAAATTAAGAAATATACAGAATACTTAAGTAATAATATTAAAAATATACGTGACTGTCCTATCAGATTTCCTACAATCTCTCTGCATATACATAGATTTGGCCAAAATTGCATCCTAGAATTTACATTTACATTTACATTATGAAAAGAACTTAACGTTCTTGCATGCGCAAATGACTTTTAGTGACATCATTAGTTCTATGTCCTACCACCGTCGTGCAATCAAATTTCTGGCTTCTCAAGCGTTTATGGTGGGACTGTGATGCCGCTGCTGTTGGTATTCATTTAAGTCGTAAATTCGCGTATTATGGACGATCCGCACATAAGACGAACATGATTTAAAAAATCTAAAATTTGTATGTCGGGCGTATAAGACGACCCGTTGGTTTTTATCGTAATTTGCTATTTTAAGCCTTGTCAAATATGCAAGTATATATGGAATACAGTAGCTACAATAGTCCAATAGAATTTCATTTACATCTTTCAAACACAGGTTATGTAGTCCTACAGTATACCATCAATTGCACTTTTATATAATACAGGAAAATTGATCATTCCTCAAACAAGTGACTAAATGTAAATAATTACTCAGAGACTATTAAATAAACACATCTTTAAAAACCTCCATTGTGGAACAATGGATGCTTCCTCTCTGGGGTACAGGGGAAAAAATCATTTAATTAGCCGTCACATACATGATGTGACGAGTAATGATAAAATATCGGATCAAACAACTGTGATTTACTGTTCTTTTGTAGTGTTATTAAATTTGCAATGGACATTGATACGGCAGTCAAATAATCATACCAATATCACGCACATCAATTTTAAATTCCGGTGAGGAAGTTTAAATCATTTGTTCTGTGAATGAAACAAAAACTGTGTAGATTACATATTGGGGTCAAATAGCTAGGTGAAATGGGTAATACTCAATTAGTGAATGTAAAATCATACCACATTTATCTAGAATTCATGTTTAATGTTTCTTGTAGTGCATTCTGTCATGTGATCTTCAACTGTTTCCATGGTTATATAACAGTGGATATCAAAGCTATGATCACTATCTGCATTTTACTGAGATAAAGCCTGATTTAATTTTAAATAGAAATAAACATAGTAAAAGAAAATATAAATTTTAAAACTATATATTATGATAATTTAAAAATTCACACTGAAACTGGGTTGGTGATATTTCTTTTCATGTAACCATAAGAAGTCAGTGAGCCCTAGCAGTGTTGGTTAGTGATTTTTTTTACTGCTGCTGCATGCGAGGAAGTGTGATCTTGCCTTGTGCCATCCCAGGATCATGGGTGTAGGCTGGGGTAGTTGGGGTCGCACCCCCTCCACCCCATAGCAGCAAATTAGTTTCAATAAATGGGTTAAAATACTACACAATAGTACAAGTACAAATAAAAGAGTACAAATGAAATTTTTTTTTTTCATTTGGAATAGGGGTTTATTTCTGCATTCTAGGAATTATTTCCACATTCTATTTTACGTACCGCTCCCTCCACCCCCCACCCCCTCAGGCCAAAACTAGCCTACGTCCCTAAGGACTGAGGATCCACCACTGGGTTTATGAGTTGTTTTATTGAATGTTTAATTTGACTTTTTCAATTTCCAATTTTTAAAATTTTTCAACTGTTTCAAATTTATACTTTTCTAATTTTTGTCCTCGGCTTGTTAACTTTGTTTGTTGTTTGTCAGTATTGTATAAATTAATTTTTGTCTGGGATCCCATAAATTCAGGTTTCCTTAAATCGCTACGCTGTTGCTACAGTGTTTTCAGTGCAATCATTGTACTACGTAGCAGCCAGTCCCTGATGCTATCGGAAAGGCACCCCCCCCCCAATTCGACCGACCAATCACCATCACTAGAAGCTGTCGGCTTAGTTTAGTTTTCAGTTTTTACTGGTTTTTTTTCTTTTCTTTGTGCCACCATTTTTGTAAGGTGTTGCGTGCTGGAGTAAAATATATTTCAATCCCCAATTCAATTCAAAAGAATAATAGTACACTGCAACACTGAACATTACAATGCATTTTCTCCAAACCAGTACTAACACTAATTCAGATCTACATGATAAAAGTAAATTATAGCACTGTTGGTTTTTGATTTATAAAAGTGAAGTCATGCATGCATGAACAAGAATATTATTCAAATCACTGCTTTATAGATTCTACTTGTAATTCCTTTTTGAATAAACAAACTTTACATTTAAAGATACCCTGTCAGTATTCAGTAATAAGCTTGAAATTTTAGATTTTTTAATTTATTACTTTTTTAACTTTAAAATTATTTACTTTCTATTAAATTCTTTTTTGTTTTGTTTTTCTTTGCCGTTTCTACATCTAATTTGTTTCTTTTATTTGACTTTATTGGACTTGTTAAAAATATATAGAGACCTTAATAATAATAATAATATTAATAATGGTAGACTTATATAGCGCATATTGTTAAGCCCTCTGTACTCATCAATTTATCATTACCCCTGTCATTGGATTAAACACCTATAGAACACAAACTCAAGTTCCCTGGGGGAGTATTCCATCAACTACATCAGCGCACATTTTGATGTTTAACCCTACCAGGTACCCATTTATACTATTGGGTGGAGAGAAGCAATAGAGATAAAGTGCTTTGCCCAAAGCGGCAAGTAAAATGCACAGCGAGGGATTGAACTCCGACATCGATGTTTGGAAACCAAATCGTTCCCGTCAGAGGTGGCGCTGTCGGGGAGGAAAACCGCAATTCATCGGGGAGAAAAAAATTGTATTATGTATTTTCTAAATATTAGTAGACTCCAAAATTGATTGAATAAGCCTTTGAAACTCCTAAATTGATTGAACACATTTTGTAACGATAGCATCGCAGTAGTATCACGTGGTATCGTGACGTAACACTGTAGTACTCTACAAAACAAAACTGCCAGTTTATGAAATGTAAACACATATCAGATGATTATTACTAAACAAAAATGCAATAAAAATCTGAAAAGCAGTATTGATTTAAATTTACAGTATGGATTATAGAATGACATACAGTATATCTTTCTTTCATGTTAAACTTGCGATTTTTCCAAGTTACATGGGATTATGTCACACATTATAAATTTTGTTAAATGTCAAACTTGCGACTTTGCCCTAGCATCCTGGGAATGTATCACACATTTTGCCAGGTTTAAGAAACCCAAGTCTGCTGCCTGCAACATAGTTAAAGTAGTGGAGCGTTACAGATTTTTATTATTTGTATCGTTTTTCTCAACCATATATGATATTATGAAATGAAAGAATATCATATCATACAAAGGGAAAAAAATGAACTTTGAGATTATATATTGTAATGTGATACATAAAAAGTAATGAGTTATTTGATTGATGGATTTTTTTTTTCCCACAATGTTTTTGTGAAGGTGGCTCATATATCCAAGCATGGATTTGCACCCTTTTCACACTAACAGAAAATTTCAACTTCCAACAATTAGTAACAACTTTGATCTCTTGGGATATTTTCTTCGTTTCACATGCAAAATAATCCAAACGGTGTAAAATATCGGAGAATAGCAGGCCTGATATATAGGGTAGTCTATAGCGAGCGTGGCACTATTTTGTTTTCTGTTGCCTTATGGCATTATGGACGTATGCACACTAAATAACTCAGGACATCTAGGAAGGATAAACACCCTGCGATATTTCGAAAAGTTGTACATGAATTTGCTTTCACACTACTGGTTACAACTTGTTACTAGTTGTTCCTATTTGCAAATTTGTGCCAGTGTGAAAAGGGTTAAAGTTCAATAAATAATAGTTGACTTACAAAATTGGAATAAAATTTTCAAACAATAAAGAAAACATTAAAATATTAAATCACATTTCAAGACATTGTCTAATTGTATTAAGCACTTTAGAAATTCATAATTATGTTATATTATTAATATATAATATGATTAATAAATACTTTAACATCAATTTTATTTAAATAACTTATATCAAGAGCGGTCAGATATGTGATGATAAAATTGTAAAGTACACTTAAAATGTATTTTATTTCCAAATGAATAATTTAATCAATTTAATAGCAGCCTGTTTTCAGTGCGTGCTGAAAGCATTTAGCCAAGTAGTTAATTTTAACATTTATAACATGATTTATTAGGCCACATACGACATTAATGTTACCAGGTTTTTGTAACATCAGTACTCACGCATGCTTACGTGTCAGAGATGGTTGTGTTTCCTACGGGTCAAATACATAAATCTCATGCTCTCCAGATCAGAGTTTTTACTTTGCAAGTTTTCTAATTCTGTCATTTGAACTGTTTATTAAGAACAGATGTAGTCCATATGCCTTTTTCATTGCTTATAGTACGTAATAAAAGGAAAAAAATTACATAATTACAGGTGTTTTCTCTCTTAATGAGATTCTGTTTCCAGTGATTTTTAAAATATAAACAGTCTTAGCTTTCCGCTTTTGATTGGTTGATTTACATCTTTTAGCACTTATTAATTCTACAGAATCATTGCCTTCTTGGTACATCTAAATTTACAGGTCAAATGCATAAATCTCAGCCACTCATTTACTTGCAAGATCAGCTGCGATAGAGTTACCAATGAAATCTTCCCTTAACCTTTAGGTGATACCTTTTTTATACCTTATTTCGCGAACTCATTTTTCGTCAGATAGTCAGATGAGGGTGGAAAAAAATATAAAAATAACATTCTGTTTTCTTATTTAGCAAATAGTTTGCCAGAAACATCCAGCTGGAGGAGAAAATATAAATATAATTTTATTGTTGAATGTAAACATGGTAGTAACAGGATGGTTAAATGCTTTAAGTTTATATAATTATGAAGAAATATACTTATCTTATTTTTGGAGATTTCAAGGTAGCGGAGGGCGTAATAAAAATAAAGAAAAGCTTTTATTTTTTTCTGAAATTTTCCATATTTTCGTGGCGGTGGGTTGAAAATCATCATTATTGGCGGGTGGTAGGTTTGCTAAACAAGGTATGAAAAAAGTCTTGCCTTGTCTACAGTCAGTGTATGATAATTATTCTCTTACCTTTTATTTAGTAAAAAAATTCAATTTAGTTTAATAAAATTATTTTTAGTGAAATTAAAGCAAACATAACAACGTTTTATGTGATAATTTTTATCTAATATACAGGTTTCTCCTTCAATGCATGTTTAGAATGCAAACATCCTGATTTCTCTTTTCCTATTTGGTTATAATAAAACAGATTGTAACTATTATTTCCACTTAATATTGATTGCTGTCTGAATTTAAGCTTGCCAAAGCCACTTTAATGCATATTTTGTACAGTTATCCCCTCTTTTGTAAGACTGTTTACGATAAGTTAATTAAAATGGAGGGCAAGATCTCTGATCTGTCATCATTTTGTTCATTAAAGTGGACTTGGGGGAGTTAATGGATGAGTCTCAATGATCCAAATTACTCCCACTGTTTGTCGAGATTAATTTCTGCGCCAAATTGATAACTGTAATGATAATAACTGTCAAACTGTTTATTAATGTCTGAGAAAAAAATCTGTCCATTAGACATGTAGATTTTCCCTTTATGATGACCCAAAATATCTAGTATAATGAGGTGTTGCAATCACGTTGACTTGACGTTTCACCCACTAAAGCAATACTTTTTTTATACCTTATTTCACGAACCCTCCGCCATCGATCATTTTGAATAAAAATAACATTTTACTTTTGGCTAATTAGCAAACCTGCCACCAAGAAAAACTTAAAATTTTAGAAAAATATAAAAGTCTTTCTTTGTTTTTATTACGCCCGTCGCTCCCTTGAAGTCTCCAAAAATAAAAATGTGTATTCTTTCTAAGTACATAAATTTAAAGTATTTAATCATCCCATTACTACAACTGTATAGATTCACCAATAAATTATTATTTTTTAACTTTCTCCTCCATCGAGATGTTTTTGGCAAAACTATTTGCTAAATGAGAAAACAAAATTTATTTTTATTTTTTCATGGCCTCGTCTGACGTTCTTTAAAATTAGTAAAACATGGTATAAAAAGGTCTCACAATGGGTCCTTGAAGACTATTCATTATTATCAGTTTATCATGCGGTTGCCAACATTGGTGCAATCGCACCCTTAAAATATCATTTAAAAAAAATATATTGCTTGTACTGTGAATGTATAAATATATTGTACAATGTAAAAATAAATTTGATTACATATTAGTTACGAAAATAGAAAAAATTTATAGAATAAATACAGTTTCTGGCCATAAAATGGCTGCTTGAAGATTTTTTAGTATGATCAGTTTGACATGAAGTTACCAAAGCTGGTGCAACCATACCCTTAAAATACCATTTTTTAAAAAGCTTTATTTGTACTGTGAATATGTTGAGGCCAAATAAATAATTACATGTTGAAGTCAAAAAGAAAAGATTTATAGAATATAAAAAAAAAACACACTTTCGGGCATCTAAATGTGTCATATCGTTAAAAGTGTTTTCTTCAAATTTTAACTTTTATAATAATTAGTTATGGTTGATGCTATAAAGTGAGTGCATTTAAATTATATTACACATCATAAAGACAATTAGAAAAACATATTTATAAAGTATTCTAGTGCCATTTCACCACCTCAGAGGTACTTGTGCCTTAGTAGATATGGGTATTAAACCTTATTTATGAACTATACTGTAGGCTTGCTACATACCCATGTAACTGCCAGGCCCGTATCCAGCGGGGTTTTTATGGTTCGGGAGAACCTACTTTTCTAGCAAACCCCCCTCTTTTCTGGCGAAACTCCTCTTTAAATTTCCTAAATAAGTCCTCCAACCCAACTAATGCACTGCAGACCCACCCAGACACAGACATTTTCAAACATATCTGCTTTTATAGCATTAGACCCATAAAGCACAAAAATCCTCTTGCTTTGGGGGTTTCGCCGACCCCACCAGGGCTTCGACTGTGGACCTCAAGCCCAGAAACCCCCCCTGACTACGGGCCTGTAACTGCTATTTGAAATCTTGGATTTACTGCAGATACAGAAAGAAAATACAGTATTTAAAATTGGAAGTGATGCCATGTGGAAAAAGTTGAAAAGGTCAACAAATATAAGCTCCAGACTTATTCTGTTGTTTGCCAGACATAAATGAACTATGACCCTAACACAAAGCTTTTGTAATAGTATAATAAATAAAGCCTGTAAGTCAATAAACCTAAAGAATAAAATACAATAGAATTTGTTTACCTTGTATATTTAAGTTTTGAGTCTACAATTCAAACCAGGATGAAAAGATAATCCTCACCAGAAGCGATGCCTATGGGTACATATCCTGGTCATTTTTGCATATCGGCTGGTAAAAAATTTAGGTGTTTTCTTTAAAAGGTTTTAAAAAAATGAAAATGAATAATATAAAGCTCTATATACGAGATTTACCATACTGTTTGCTTGTTTTGTCTTACATCTGACTGGTAGTATATAAAGTGGTAGTAGCATAAGCACTATTACCTGATAATGGCATGTGACACATCGAAACATGTCAATCAAAAGCTTTATATATTTTATTAAATGCATTCTGCATTTGTATTACAAATAAATATATCAATTAAAAAAGAAAATAAAAATGAATAAATATATAAATACATGAAGCGAAAAATAGTATGCCTAGTTATACTATCATATAATCATTATTAAGCACTTTGGGGCTATTATTAAATCTAAGTTATTGTTTAAATTTGTTTGTTCTTAGAAGTTGTTAACTAATTATTTTTAATCTTTTTAATGAACGATTCAACGTTTGATTAGATTTTTAGTATAAGCAATCTTGAGCGTCGTTCTATTTTCAAACCGAAATTGGCATTCTATTTTCAAACCGAAACTGCCATATATGTCATTTGCAAAGTGTGTTGAACTTGCGCACTCTATTGCACAATGACACATATGCAATCAACAATAATACCTTCCACTTAATAGTAATCAGTATCGTTGTAGCGCTATGTATAATGAACGAATTCATCCACTAGGGCGTACCACTACTTCAATACTCTGCTTCTATTTTTAGAAACTTGATACCGTCAAATATCCTAGCTCCTGAAAGCATTCATTTTTTAACATGAATTTGATTGATAGAATGTTCTCTCCTATATATAATTATTATTATTATTCTATACATATTAATGCATCAGGGAGGTAAATTACATTATATATTCTATAGGCTATTATCAAAGGGCCCATTTAATTACATTTCAAGAATATTCTCGGAAGCATTCTATTGATTAAACCGATTTCAGACTACCTATGTCGGATGTTTTTTTTTTTCACCTCGTAGGTAGCCACAGTAACCTCTGCCACACCATTCTTTCAACTACTTGTCAAATATCAGTCTTCAAGATTCACTTACATGTAGATTATATCTATTATAAATATTCATTTATCCTCCAAAATGAAGGCCTACCTTTGTAATGTCAGCACTGAGACCTAGATAGCTTCGACACAGTGAATTTAATGTTTTCGCCAGGTTTTTTACTTATGTCTGTTGGCATATTTGTTGTGAACAGCTTACAGCCCATAGTTTTTATCAGAAATTCGTCAAACTTTTACCTATAAAAGATCTAAAGCTGATTAAATTTTGAAGGTCAAGGTCACAATCAACGGGAAAAACTTTAAAAAAAATTTATTTTTGTACAGCTCATAGTTTTATTCACAAACTTCCATGACCAAAGATCTCAAAGTTTATAATGTTGAAGGGTAGGGGTTGAAGGTCAAGGTCACAATCAACAAAAAACGATTTTTTGAAACAGTTTTTATCAGAAATTTGTCAAACTTGGCCACAATGTTCCTTTACTGGAGATCTGGAAGTGACTGAATTTTAAATGGTCAAAGGTCAAGGACACAATGATCAAGAAAAATTTGTATAACTGTATAACTGTGTGTGTGTGTAATTAATTTCAAAGTGATATATGTGTAAATAGTTTGGTGTATTGGTAAGAAGAGCATTTTCCACACTGCCCTACGGGTTCAAATCCCAAGGTGTCTACTTGGTTTTTTTTTTTTTTCCATTATTTTTTTTTATGGGGACAGATGCTGGGGAAATTTATACTGAGTAGAATTATTATGTGGGCAGAGGTATGCTCTCCAAGTACCCTCTAGTTTTTTGATATTTTTGTTGTTTAAACGGGAGGGATGCACTTTGTGCCAGACGCTGCTTTCTTTTGGGCCCCTTGCAAAAGAGGCATTTTTCCCTATAACACAGCATATCGATGTCTGTATTTTTAACTATACAGTTATGTGTAATATTATGATCTATCCATAAAAGCACTATACGGCATAACATGATTGTACTACGGTTTATATGAACCACAAATGTTACACGTTGACCAATAAAGTATCTCCGTATCTTGTTGAATGTAATAATAATAATATTATGGCATTCAGATTACCGTAGAACATAATACCAAACCTGTAGTGCTTCACATTATTGCTGTGGTCATTGCAATCTCATATGGAACACATACTCAGCTCCCTTTGGGAGTGAAATCCGTAATGTTCCTACTGCATACAAACACATGCATAGAAATTGCTCAATGTTAACCAACAGAAATGTATAAATGAAAAAAAGGTAATAAAGGTCATACGAGTTGTTTCATCAAAGAAAATTTTCTGTTTTTCCTGACAAAATCAAATTTGTTATATTTTATTTCTGTTTATCTGTTTAATATAATTTATCTACAATTTATTTTAATATATTTTTTATTATAAAGTTGATAATAAAAAATCTATTTTACCATTGGAAAAAACCTGTTGCATCTCCCACAAAAATCACCCAGAAATAATGATATTGCCTTCCTTAAAATGAGCAACATATAGTAGGCCTATATATATATATAAATATTTATATGTATATATATATATATTTATATATATATATGTATATATATATATATATATATGTATATATTTTTTTATTTATTTTATT
>NW_022731578.1:306924-309008 GCF_011630105.1 Anneissia japonica | reverse complement strand
ATATATATATATATACATATATATATATATATATATATATAATGTAGAATAGTAATATATAATATTAACAAAAAAGTAATAAAATAAATACCTTTATTGATAAAAACTTATCTGAAGTTTATATAGACCAAGGTTTCTCAATTAATTTTTGAGTTGGAGATAGTTAATATTCATCCACTTGTTCACCCACTCACGTTTTAGAACAGAGGTTAACATTTTTACATCATCACACTTTCGGATGAATCTAAATCACAGGTGGACAAAGTGCCGCCCACGGGACAGTGATTTTTTTGCCGCCTGCGAAAATGTATTCAAAACCTACCTTATTTTTTTACAGCCCTACACCGATTATCTGTAAAATGTAATATTAAAACTGAGCATAAAACATTATAAAAGCAGTGCATGAAGTTTTTTGGAAGCACACTGAAAAACATCGAAGTTTAGGTGCGGCCCTCTGTGTGAAATCAAACAGTTACTTTGGCCCTCCAATCCATTTTTATGCCTGCCCACCCTGCTCTAATTCACACATTCATGTTCAAAGTCGTCTTTTCTTTGATTGTCATCCTGAAACCATGCTTATTTATTATGTGATTAGATGAAGTAAAAGTTTATCAAACTGTGCCTATAGTAAGTCCTTAATAAATTTCCAGCATTATTTTCAAAGCTCATATTTTCAAATTTTAGTTCAGTCTTCACAGACGCCAATATCTACTGTACTCTAATTTTGACATAGGCTTGATTAAACTCCCTTGCAGTGGGTTGCCATAGAAACCTGGGCTTTATTCATTATGTCTAATTATACAGAAAGTGATGACTACCTTCTTTGTAGATGGTTCGATTAAAAAATGTACAGTAAAACCCACCAGATGAAAATGCTTCATGAATATAATAATTATATAGCTAAGTTCATGGTTATGTTTATGCTACAGGGACTTATCCTAAGTGCAATAAATTACTTGGTGTACTTTTGTATGTTGTAACGTAACATATTATCAACATTCAATCATTTACGATATTCATGCTGTTAAGCCTCCGACACAGTGGCTGCACTGCGGCGGAGAACAAGCGGAATTAAGCCCCCTTCTCATTTCTATATACCGCCTTAGTTCCATAAATGGAAAAACATACTCTTTTTCAAAATTCTTTTTTGGGGCATACTTGCGTTTGCGTTTATTTAGTCAAGTCTGTGTTAAGTTTAACCATTTATAGTCATCCAGGTTATTTCAGAACAACTTTAATGTCAGACTCCGGAGGAAAAAATATTTTTGATATGTTGTAGAACTGGGGGAAAGAGGGGCGTAACCGCCCATTTTTACACCTTTTTCCCCTAGTTTTTAAATATTCAAAAATCTGTATTTCGTTCACCGTTCCCCAGTTTTTCGTCAAACAACTTTTTTCTGTCTTAAAAAAATCAGTTCTACAACATATCAAAAATTTTTTTCCTCAGGAGCCTGAATTTAAGTAGCCAAAAGTCACCCAGTATTTCTAGTTGACAAGGGGTTAGCAATTCCATTATTTTCTTCAGTGTAAAAAAAAAAAATCAAGTTCCTGTGACCTTTGACCTTTCCTTCCCCAAATTTAATCTTCAGTTTTTATGTACTGTTGTACCATTAAATTATTTGATTCTCCATTCCTAGCGGTCAATACATAACCTCTTTTAAATAGCGGAGGTAAACATAGCATAATATGATAATATATAATTGATTGCAATATTATAACAATTTTAGAATCGATAAAAAAAATAACCTTGAGTTTCATTTGGAAGAGTGTTTTATTGAATGTAAAATATTGATTCTTCAAGAGTGACTAATCACTTTATACAGGAGGGAATAAAGTACGAAAATGCTCTATAAATATCAGACTAGGGTGTATTGTAGATTTGTTTTACTGTACCCCCAAGCTGATGGGCTTTGTTTGGGCATCAGTGGGCGAATCCCCCTGGAGCTGATGCATATTGTCATGTAAATAGTGAATTTCATCGTTTAAATGCAGGGGGAATGGGAAAATTATTTAGGACTGGTGTTCATATTATAATATTATTTTTATATAAATTTCCATATATGTATATATATATATATATATAT
>NW_022731578.1:261864-306490 GCF_011630105.1 Anneissia japonica | reverse complement strand
TAGCGCTTTATATCAATATTGTATTCTGTCTCTTATACACATCTAAGTATCAAATTCTCAATTATTTTATACTTCTTCATGATTATGCATATTTGAGGCCCTCAGTGAGATGGCTAAATACAGTATACATTCAGAGGTTTTTGAGTCTTACTCGCTGCAATAAAAAAAATGTGTTTGTTATGCAGCACGATTATATTGATTACTTTGATATATCATCTGCTGTGTGCCTTCTAAGTTCAGTTAATACTATAAGTATTTTGTTGTCGTAGTAATGTGCGGTATTGTGATCAGTAAGGCGAATGTGGATTTAAGGACAAAGTCCCTGTGGGTTGCGTGCTGTCGCACCATTTTGTGTCTTTGCACGTTTTATCACTGATATCAACAAACACATAATTACATTTTGATTTGTTGACGTCTCCATATGGAAAGCGTGGGTTTTTGATTTGAAAAACAAATCTTCCATGTTATAATCTAGTGTACGTGATATAATCACGTATCGGGATATATGTTTTACAACCGTGTATATGACTTGCAATCACATGAGTTATAATCATGTGTGCAGAACATTCTTAAAGGTGATGAAGAAGATACAATAAACATGGACTCAAAATTAATTTATAATAATAATAATAATAATAAAATCTTTTAAAACAGAAGCTTATTCACCAAGGTGATGTTCTTCCACTAGGGCGTATACCTGTAGGTACCTTTTACATACCATGAAAAATTTACTAGAAAATGTTTGAACTAAAGAAGAACTACTTACAAAAATACAAATACAAATAGAAAAGCTTAAAACCAAAGATACTTCCAAATCAACTGTACTTAAAAATTATGTTGAATTTATCTTTTAAAAAATTTTAAGAATGGCACTATTTTTTGGTGTTTCATTAAATATTGTTCCACAAGTCAGAATCACATTGCGCATTAGAATCTCTAAACATGAACCCATTCGTATTAGTATTTTAATGCATTTTTTAAAGTAATAAATTATCCTTTTGTTATCATTTCTGATATTGTTGGCTCTTTCTTTTGAAGTTTCTACTAATATAAAAAAAAGCACATGTTTTGATAAACACAAGGATGTAGTGATGGTTGGCGCAAGTGGGCGGAGCAAGCCAGCTTTGAAGTTTTCCACCCAGTCTAACGCTAATGTTATGGCCCTCCACCCACTATTATTAATCCACTTTTCCATCCTTAAAATCCACTCTTATTAATTATTTATTAATGTTATCACATTTAAAATGTCTATCACCTATCCTTCGTTTTCTACAGCTAAACATACTATTTTCATGGCTAGATTTAAAAACCTACTTTTTAAAAAATCAAAACATGCCCAGCACCTTTTTTTAATATTGGTTTAGTGTTTAGCGCTTTATATCAATATTTGATTTTATTATTATTATTATTATTATTATTATTATTATTATTATTATTATTATTATTATTATTTTATTAACAAATTTCTAGTTCTAAATTATTTATCAAAAGGTAATATGGTAACATAGAAACCACTAGTGTTTAGCGCTTTATATCAATATTGTATTTTATTATTATTATTATTATTATTATTATTATTATTATTATTATTATTATTATTTTATTAACATATTTCTAGTTCTAAATTATTTATCAAAAGGTAATATGGTAACATAGAAACCACTCATGCAAAAGCCAGCTTTGTAATTGAAACCAATACACTGTACTGTATACATTCATAACTTTGACATAATTGAAATTAATATGTCAATTGATATCAGATTCTGATTTACCTAGTTAACATATAGTTTGATGTATTAATAACAGGCCTGGATTTATTTATAATTCACACAATTTTCTAAGTATGATGAATTTATAATTAAGACTTTCAGAATATTAAACCTGAATTTAGTATGATACTATTTCAACAAACCATTTTCTAGCAACAAGTGCCATTGGCCCATATTGAACAATCTTAATTTATGTAGATAATTTCAACCAATCATATTTAAAGAAAAGAAGGCTGATGAGCATGAGTATACTGCAGAATGTACTAAAATTAACCTAATATTAACACATTCCATTTTACAAAAAAATTTCACTACCACAGCATAGAGTGTATCTGTGCAAGTGCAGTATATGCAACAATGAAATTTTGATTAATATGCAAATGATTCTTGAATTCTATCTTGTAATGACATCACTACTATAACGATAGAAGTTATCAGAATTTGCATTACAGCAAATGTGTTTTATCTTCTTGTGCCTGATTGGTCCATTTTGGATTGAATAATTTTATGCACACCGTTTCAACCAATCATGCTTCAGAAACATATTTTGAATATGCAAGATGTCTTGAATTTATTTATTATATCTTCTTGTTCCTGATTGGGCCACTTTGGACAATCTTATTTCATGCAAACATTTTCAACCAATCATGTATCAGAAACATGATATTTTGAATATGCAAGACATATTGTGAGTTTACATAAGCAGTTTGTAACATTTGATGATGTCATTACATGTAATGATAGAAGTGCAGTGCACATATAATACCATTGAATTTGAAAAGCATGTGTCTGATGATGTACGTATTATATTTCTACACATAATAACATTTGTATTACTTGTTGAAGGTACACAAAACAGATAATCATATATTATTAATTGAATGGCAATGGAACGGAACCGGGTTGGAATCCTATGGGAACAGTACAATAGTTTTTTCCTCAAAGCTTCAGTGGTGGATCCAAGAATTTCATATAGAGGCGCCCAGGGAGAGACTTTCACAGATGGAGGGTCTACAAAGTTTATGATTTTGGCACCTCTAGATGATTGGAATTGGCACTCTCAGATTTAACTTGAAAATCTTAATGGTTTAGAATAGGCTTTCTGGAATAGCCATTTTAAAACCTAATAATTTACCATCAAAATGTACTAAAAACACAAAAAGCTTGCATTATATTAGTTATCAAACACATTTAATCATCAATTAACCTTTACAAAAAAAAATAAAGATCCAACTACTTTAATTACGTTAGAAATTTGGATCAAAGGTTTGTCAGTGGAGAAAATGGCGTCGGTTGAATGCATTTCGTGTCGCAGATAGCAACGGAGCAGTATCACATGGTATTGTGACGTAACACTGTAGTACTCTATAGTTGATAATTAATTATATAAGTAAAATAATAAGAGACATTTATCATTATTCAGGAGTTATAAAACCAGTGATGACGATAATGATAATGATGGTGTTAATGATAAATAATGAATACAATATTGGTTTTTGTACTAATTAATAATAATAATAATAATAATAATAATAATAATAATAATAATAATAATAAAAGAGAATATTAATAATGATAGCTAGTCTAACAAATATGTTTTTTTTTTTCTTTTTTATGTTTAGAGTTGGAGAAGATGTCTGGTATATGCTTGTGCATTGCAATTGGCCTTCAGTTCTTTGGGGTAGTCAGCAGCTTCCAGGCAACATATACCATGTCTGTCACGCTCTTTACCGACTGTGGTATCATGTTCCTATTTGGAGGTAAATACTAGCTAATTTATTTAAATTTATTCAAATTTCAATGGTAAAATAGTAAGGCCTTATAAAAAAATATTATTAATTCATCACCATATATAGGCTGGAAAAGTGATGAGGGAGGAGTTTTTTTTGTTGTTTTTTTTAAAATTTTGCTAAAGCAAAATATAACCCTTGGGTTGTTTGCTGGTGCATTGATATTCAAAGTAAAACATTATTGAGATAATACAAACAATAACTACTAACTATTTAATAAAACAAAATGAAAAAAATGCTAAAAAAAAAAAAATTAGAAAAAAAGATTTTCAAATTTTTTTTTTCAGTACCATAGAAGAGATGCATGCAAGGATGATAAACTAATAATTTTTTTTATTGGGCCCAAGTAAAATGAATGATGGTCAGTTGAATAGCCAAGTGATTAACACGTCCATAATATTGGCGCTGGTTTTAACGGCACTCTCCCCTAATAGTTCAGGAGGTGGAACAATTGTCTTCTCGGAAAGGACTATAAACTGTAGGCCCAGTGTACAATTGGTTCATGTGCACTATAAAGAACCCAGTACTTCTTTTGTGACAAGTAGGGTATTTACCCCGTTGTACTAGTTCATACTGCCCCAGTTGTGAACAGACGAATAGCTGGTACTGGTTTTCCGGGCAGCTCAGACACAAAGAGACCCTATAGGGGAGAAAATTATACTATTTATAGTCCACGTTTTGATCGCACTGATCTTCATGGAATTGTTATAATGTAATAATGTATAATGTATACAATGTACGTACAGTATATTAGTATAAAAAAACTGATGCACAATACAGATTCTAATTAACACGAACCAGAAAATGATGTCTAAGTTTTGAATTACCTTACGTACTTTTAAAAAATGCAGCATGAGTGTTTAAAAAAACAAGAAACCCAAAAAGTGGTGGCGTAACAAATGGATTATAGCATCAAGCAAAAAATATGATAAAAATCTGAATGTCATGAAAATTGAGCGATTGAGCAGATGAGGCGTACAAACTAAATTTGTATTTCACGAATAATTGAGGTTTTCTTGTAAAATTGTCTCTTGCCGCTTTGAAGATTTGTTTTTGGAATGTTCACATAATTATTTGAATTTTCGTTTTAATAGCAGCATGGTAATTCCATGTCAAATCAGCAGAGAATTTACCTAAATATCTCTTCATCAAATGAAATCTTTGTCCAAAATTACAAAAATGTTAGCTAGAAATTTGTCTATAGATGCATATAATTACTACTCAGGATATTTTAAGATATGCTTGCGAACTATGAGAGACAAACAGGCTTGTGTGATACGTGCAATTAGCGATACCTCACTTGTTTAACTGACCGCAACTCAGTAATAAGTTAAAAAGTATGACTAGACGTATGAGTTAATTTAAAAGTTATTAGATTATAAATTATATTTTGTTGTAATTCATGTTATAGGTTGATTGTGGTGTAATGAATTACCTTCCTAAAAATTTACTGAAGGGTTATTCAAACAACTCCTTGGCTGTGTGCAATTATAGGCCTATATGGCTCTGTTCCTACATATTAACTCTTTTCCAAAATGAGTGGGGAACCAAGATAAATCTTTATTGTCACTTAATCAATTCACGTCACATGGCCATGCTGTTACAAGGTCCTAGAGATCTCTGTCCATATGGTAGTTAATGCTATTGCCCCTGTGGCTTATGAAAACTTTAAAACAGCGCTAAAGTCAATCACTACCGGCACTTGAATTTTCCACGAAGCATTTGATGTCAATTGATATGTCACAGGGAGTCAAGGCGATGTTTTGATAGTAATTTCATCAAATTTTCCAAACTCATTTTTTTAGATTTAATAATATAGGGAGACCAGTCCAGCTGCTACACCTTTTATTTAAATTTGCTTCTGATATGTGAGGTCTCTAGCATTCAGGTCCTGCCTCTTCCCCCCGCCATCCCCCTTTAAATTTTTCAGAATTATTTAAAAAATGGAGAAGAAAAGAAAATTATACTTCAAATTTAAGTCTAAGGATGCCATTTCCGGCCATTTTGAGTTGCCATAATTTTCTTACCTCAGCCCCAACAATGGTGGGGCTTAGGTGGTGTGGATCCCTCCATCTGTGAAAGTCCCTCCCTGTTGGCCCCCTGCCCTCTATTTTGAATTCCTGGAGCTGCCACTGACTAATTTTTCTTACTTGCACCAATCTCAGATATCTTCTATCATGATGCAGGTTTTCTCTTGAAATTAATGAGTAATTTTTTTTTCTTGATTTCTAGCCATAGCTGTTTTACTGTCCACTAGCCTCTTCATAGTCACAATAACATACGAGTACAATGAACAACCCCGGCAGTATATTGTTTTCCCGAACGATTACAGCGTTATGTACGATTACTCATTTTTCTTAGCCTGGAGTTCCTTCATCCTCACTTCAACAGCTGGTACGTTCTATCTCCTTATCGCAAGAGCATTCAAGATGGAGACGCTTCACGAGGTCCCCGTGGACAAGAATGTACGCCGCGACTCGACAGCGGCAAACATGCGAAATAAAACAAAAGCATGAGAAGGGAGATGAATTTCACCATTGCGACCTCAGTTTCAGGGCTGAATCCATACAAGCTGCACTCATTTTCCAAATAGGAAAATACATTTCAGGGTTTGGTTTCATTTAATATTTTCATGCATATATAATATTTTTTAAAACTTGGTTATGTGCAAATTTTAAATGAGAGAGCAAACAAGAACGAAATGATAAAGTGTTTAATGTAAAATAATTTAGATGAAACAAAAATAATGTTTCTCCATGTTTTTCTTCCGAGTTAGAAAGTATCAAAAGTACTCTAAGAACTTTTACCATTAGGAAGTATGAAAACATAATTAAAACAATTTCATAATTTATATCAATTTGCTTTGCCATCCTCCCACAAAGTTGGACAGTACGGAACAAAGTATAATAACTTTTCTTGTGATATTTAAATGGTAATCATTTATAATCTAAATGATGAATCAGTACATTAACAGTTGATGAAGAATGAATTAGAATCGAAAGCAATGACTCGGTAAAACTCATTGCTACAAAATAATCAAGAACTTGGCTGATTTGGAAAAACACATTCATACTTAATTACATTCGTAGAGAGTGTTTCTTACTTTCTCATTAAAAAAAGGGCACAGTGCTTCATATTATGCGTGAAAAATCCAGCCAATCTTGTCTAATTTTAGATATTATTATGATTATTTTACAAGATTTGAAATTTTCATGGAAAGCATTCACAGTGTACTTCAGAATTTGAATTAGTTTTTCCAAATGTTTTTCACAAAATGAGTTTGACGAAAACCATGCAAAGAAAATCCTATTCCTTTTCACTGGTACATGGTTATTATTTATTTATGCATATCTGGAAATGGTGTAAATCATTTTTACTGTTCTTGCCAAATTATAGGTTTACATCATTTTAAGTTTTTTTTTTCTCGTTTATACCATTTCTCCAGATTCCAGCCATTTATCCGAAATTTTATATATCCATGTAATGATTCTGAAATTATCATAAATTTGTACTTGCCATTTGACCTGAGGTGTTCCCATTAGACATTATTAATTTTACATAAATACTGTAACTTTTTACTTTACCTCTTTGAGGTTTCTTTCTCTTGTTTGATTCTATTATAAATTAAGTAAATTTGAATATAAACAATGATTTCTTGTGATTAGTATTGTAAATTTATATGGTTTATTTATTGAGATAAACTTATTTTAAAGGTTACTTATTTATGAGGCATTTTAAATAGATGCTTATTAAAATTGTTACTTATTGTACGCATTGAAAGTGCAACTGAAAACATATTAATCTATGGCGTTTTTACCAATGTAATATGAGGTTATAAATTCAAAAGTATTTTGTATTTTTTTGGAAAGAAAAAATGTTTGATACGCTAGGATAGGCTAATAATATACCATCAGGTGGTAGAAAAGGTAATGTAGGCCTATTTAGTTAAAGCAGACTATAGATGGTGCAGGTGGCAATATATTATAATTCATCCAGGAGGCAGTACATCATAATTCATCCAGGTAACATGCATAATTATTCATCCAGGTGTCAGTACGCCATAGTTCACCCAGTTGACATGCATAATTATTCATCCATGTTTCAATACATCATAATTCTTTTAAGTGGAAATGCATAATTATTTATCCAGGTAGGAGTACAAAATTCATCCAGGTGGCAATGCATGATAATTCATCCAGGTGGCATTATATAATTATTCATCCAGGTGGCAGGACAAAATCCATCCTGGTGGCAATGCATGATAATTTATCCTGGTGGCAATGTATAAATATTTAACCAGGTGGCAATTCATAAAGATTCATCCAGGTGGCAGTATAATTCATCCAGGTGGCAGTGAGTATATAATTTATACAGGTGGCAGTCCATAATGATTTGCCCAGGTGGCAGTTACATCATAAATCATCCAGGTGATGACATAATATTAGTCAGGTATAGTAGGCCTACATTTTAATTCAGCCAGGTGGCTGTACATAGTAATGAACAGTATATAGTAATTTATTTAGTGAATATACCAGCTGGTATTAAATAATAATTTGTCAGATAATAGCATTAAATTGTATTAATGTCAGAAGTAACCTAACGTAAGAAGTGCAATTTCAAAAGGTTTAGTTCTTTTCATTTCTTCAGAGGAAATATTATACATATTCAATCATCATGTAGTTAGCCCTATGATAACACCTACCAATATTTGATACGACACATTTTGAAATTAATATTTTAGCATTTATTCATGTATATATGCTTTTGTCTTTGTATATAAATGTATGCTTCTCACTTGATGTAAATTGTATAAATATTATTATTGTATAAATGTTATTATAGTTATTATTATTATTTTTGATATCAATGTTATTGTTAATTATTAAACATTATTGTTATTTTAAATATAGATAAAGTTTATATAATTTTACAACTTATTATTGTTTATATTATTATTATTATCATTTTTATTATTAAATAGATGGTAACTGAATCATAAGGTTATCTGCTGACCTAATTAAATGGTGACATCCATTTTATGATGATGGTAATGTTTTAATATTATACTCTCGTTCACAAAGGTTACAATAATACTGTATACTTTTAGTACTGAATTATTTTACAATCAATAACTCCATCCTTGCCATGAAGCCATCCGAAGCTGTTTGTAGTTAAGCGAGTACTTAATATTTGATAATTTATATGATATTGATTTTGTGGTGTGTGTGTTCGGTGTTGAATACTTCACTTATTGATTACACGTCTAAGAGCGAACAAGACATTAAAGGGCTTTGCATCCAAATTTCAAAAATCGAATGCAGCCGTTAAACCAATAGTTTACCAATAGATAATTTTGTTTCAATAATGTTCACCAACATTTTTAATCGATGATATTTTCACTTCAAAATATAACCGTTTGGTCATTTGTATTGGATATTATCGGACTTTAAAATAATGCTGGTTTAGTCTGTTGTAAGCTAAAACCACAGGCTAAACTAATCGATAATGGCCGGAGAACTTGATTTCTCCTTGGCTAAGTTACTATGAGCCACATGGTTATTTATAGAAAGCAAATTGTTCCCTGGAGGTTTAACCAGCTTAGTTTTACCGACCAGAAAAAACATCACAGCTCGGTTCAAATCTTTCTGCAATGTGTCTGGTTTGATTTCATTGTGCATCAAGCTCTTATGCTATAACAATCATGGCATATACAACATATTCCACTGTGAATGGTATTGGAAGAAACGCTATCATGAAGTTAAATTCCATGAGGCCGAGGCCTGGGTGAAAAGTCACAAAGATACGCTTATTTTTTGACTCAATAAGCCCTGTTCAGTTTAGACAGTCTCACGAATACCATGTCATTTCACATGAAAAGTATGGCATAACTAAGGGGGAGGGGGATTGTGAGGTGGGCCCTGGGGAATAACATTGCACTCCCCAGTTGCTCGCTTCCGAGTTGCTCGCCCCCCCTCCCCTCCATTGAAAATGTTCAAAGTAAAAAAATTACTCTGAAGTAGTTAAAAATCATTTCCTATCACTATATTTTGCGGTCTAGTGCTCCCTCACTTAATCAAGCNNCCCCCCCCCCACATTCATACCCCCGCCCCCATCAGCTATTATGTACGCCACTGATGAGAAATAATCTTTGTCTCGGTAAAAATCTTATTTAATGCGAAAATAAAATGACAAAAAAAAACCAAACTAAAATAATAAAATTTATTCAGAATTGATCAAATCCACGGATGTGGTGATCTAATACTTAAAACCAGATAGATTTTGAGCTCACTTGAAAAACCATATTAACATAACTAAATTATTTACAACTAATAGTACTCAATTATTATTTTCGGGAAAAATCAGTTATGTGTATGATGGTATCCATTAACTTATTTGCAATACCTATCCTTATTACACTGTAATTATATATGAAATATATTTGTAAAGTCTCATTGAAAACAGTCAGCTTATAATAATGTACAGTACTTCATATGTTTGGGTTTTTTAATTTTTTGGTTCATTTATTTATTTTTTTTTGTGCAAAATATCTTAGCAGAAAATAAGTGATATTACAATTACCTATCATGTAATTGAGTTTGTTTTCAGAGATTAAATTCATCACAATTTATTAAGGTGATAAATGCCTTTTACTGAAGGTGGTTGATGCTATATGTGTTAATTGAGCTGCTATACTGCTGCTAATTTTGTGTGCAGACATGACATCAGCTAGTTTGAGTCTGCCAGTGTGACATGCATATCATGAAACAGATCAATCCATCACGCTGTGGGTGACATGACTGCATTACTGCCCTCCCATGGCCTTATATTCTGTTGATTGTGGAGAATTAATACTATTGAGTCACTTTTAAAGGGGATTTTACCTAACTTTTATCGGTTTGACTTTGATTTTGGTTTGATGTGTGATGGCAGAATGTGATTCATTATTATGCGTAGAGGTTTACTTTAATTATTTTATTAATTTTAGTTTATTTATGTGTGACCTGACAAATATGTCAGAACTGCACACCAATTGTTATAAAATTATTGTTCTTAACTGAATTCATAGTGCCAAAAGCTTCATCCATATTTGCTTTTAACAGTTTTTTAGAGTATTATGTATGTTAGGCCTGTAGTATGAAATATATTACTACATATATTATATTATATTATATTATATATTATACTTTAAAAAAAGAACAATTTGCCACAAAAACAAGTTGGTGTAATTAATCATTGTTCAAAATCTGAAATTGTATGAATTTATTTTTTTTTTTATTGAAAGTGTATCTAATTCTGTCAGACAGTTAATGAAATATATTACAGTATTAATTTAAATTATATTTAGTATATATTTTGCTTCAATATAATTCATGTACACAAATTTGATATTGCTGTTGCATTGCGGGTAGAAAAATATAACTGGTATAAGAGGATCTATACATATGGGTGATGGAGGGAGCCCTCAACACATTTCCTTTAATCTTTACTATTGTACTGCATTAACCGCGTATATGGCCACTCCTTTACAATCCTTATCGATCTTTGAAAAACATCCATAAATTTGATATGCGTAGAGGTTTACTTTAATTATTTTATTAATTTTAGTTTATTTATGTGTGACCTGACAAATATGTCAGAACTGCACACCAATTGTTATAAAATTATTGTTCTTAACTGAATTCATAGTGCCAAAAGCTTCATCCATATTTGCTTTTAACAGTTTTTTAGAGTATTATGTATGTTAGGCCTGTAGTATGAAATATATTACTACATATATTATATTATATTATATTATATATTATACTTTAAAAAAAGAACAATTTGCCACAAAAACAAGTTGGTGTAATTAATCATTGTTCAAAATCTGAAATTGTATGAATTTATTTTTTTTTTTATTGAAAGTGTATCTAATTCTGTCAGACAGTTAATGAAATATATTACAGTATTAATTTAAATTATATTTAGTATATATTTTGCTTCAATATAATTCATGTACACAAATTTGATATTGCTGTTGCATTGCGGGTAGAAAAATATAACTGGTATAAGAGGATCTATACATATGGGTGATGGAGGGAGCCCTCAACACATTTCCTTTATTCTTTACTATTGTACTGTATTAACCGCGTATATGGCCACTCCTTTACAATCCTTATCGATCTTTGAAAAACATCCATAAATTCAATATAATTCATGAACATGAATTTGATATTGCTGTTGCATTGTGGGTAGAGAAATATAACCGGTATACGAGGATCTATACATATGGGTGATGGAGGGTGTCCTCAACACATTTCCTTTAATCTTTACTATTGTACTGTATTAACCGCGTATATGGCCACTCCTTTACAATCCTTATCGATCTTTGAAAAACATCCATAAATTCAATATAATTCATGAACACGAATTTGATATTGCTGTTGCATTGTGGGTAGAGAAATATAACCGGTATACGAGGATCTATACATATGGGTGATGGAGGGAGCCCTCAACACATTTCCTTTAATCTTTACTATTGTACTGTATTAACCGCGTATATGGCCACTCCTTTACAATCCTTATCGATCTTTGAAAAACATCCATAAATTTGATCCATATTCATTTCTCCCTCTAATGTAAAAGGTAAATGTATTTATGTATTTTTTCCAGATTTTTTTTTATATAATTTTAAATGTATGCATTACAAATATAGAGTAAATTTTAACAAAAAATCTATGCACATTCAAAAGAAATTAAAAATTTATAATCTATGATATATATAAATATACTTTGTAAGGTTTAACTATTTGCTATGATCTTTATCTGATGTTACATATTGAGGTCATCAGGAACAAACAATTGTATGTAGGAGGTGTACAGCCCCCCTGAAAAAATACTCGCACTCCCCCAGTCGTCATCCAATTGAAAATGTTTGAAGCAAAATAGTCCCACTCAAGTAGTTAAAAACACCTCAAATCAACTTATTTTTTGCAAGGTACAGTAGCTCCCCCTTACCCAATTTATCGAGTCCTCCCCACTTCACCCTTCACAGGCTCCTTGTCATGTCTAGCGTGCTTAGATACGCCACTGGCAATATATACTAAGCATACTACACTTCATTGGCCGCTTGTCATTCACCTGAAATAATCAACCCTGAGAGTAAACTTTTGACTTTTTAAATTTGTCATTTTTCATTGTCAGTTCGTAACAGTTAAGTATTCTGATTTTGGATATGTTGACACCTGTCAAATATTCCATATCATTATTCATTTTCAGATAATACAAGATTATGAATCAGAAATTCATAATCTAAACTCCCTGAATATTACAAGCAAATATATAACTTGTATTCGATATCAAATACTAAAGATGCAAGTCAAGGAGAATATTATTAAAAACTGGGAGCAACATATTTTTTTGACATATAAGGCAATGTATTTTAACTATTAATAACTAAGCGCAAGTGTTGTCGTTAGGTTATGCAAAAAAAAATAACATTATCACAATGTTGTAGCAATGATCTAGGATATAAAAACGTATTTAAGGTTCTCAAAAAGACGTTCTGATAACTTACTGCAAAGTTATTGTAATGTAAAATATTGTTAGCTGGTTGTTTTTCATGTATATTTCAACCTAGGTTAGGCATCGAGAGCTTTGTGATTTGAATATTATTAACCAAAGAAATATTTGGAATTGGTTTTAATTGGCACTTTACACAACAGAACGGGAAGACGGGTGGATGGTGGTTTTGTGCTCATCAGAGCGTGAAGACCACAGAAAACAATAGGGCGCTAATCCGAATTGCCGTTCTCGACGGCTCCCCGTCCTCTTGCGTAAAGTGCTTAATAATATCTTTGAAGGTTCACCTGTCAAAATAAAAGCTTATTATATCATTTTTATTTGACCTTAAAAATGACGTCGGTTCAAACAGTTTGCACCAATAAAAAAATTTAAACTTGCGATCCAACATATAATTTTGACGAGGCTTTGTTTATGTAGGTGTTTTGAAAATGATAACATCCTGTACTTACAGTTCATTGATTGGCTGGATTGTAGAATGTAGATCGTCATGCAAGACTGACTACTTGTTTACACCTCTCTTTGTGATTATTTTAGTAATAGTGTCAGTGGCCAATTCAGGGGTTGGGAGATCAGCCAGCCCATGTTCCCCCTCAATTTTTCAAAGTTATAAAAAAATTCAGAAAAAAGAAAAATAATATTCAAATTTATATCTGATAGTGCCATTTCTGGACACATAGAGGTGCCATATTCATAAATTTTCTAACCTCAGCCCCAACCATGGTGAGGTTTTGACTCCCTTGTGAAAGTCCTTCCCTGGGCCTCCTGTATTTCAAACTCCTTGATCTGCCATTGACTGTGCTGTACTATAACATGCATTGTACAAGTACTGTATGTACAGAGGTTCAGAAAATCAATGCATAAATCATGACTATCGAGAATAGAAGCTTTTGTGTCTTCTATGGCATGCCAGTTAAAAAAGAATTCTTTTTTGAATTCATAATTCACACACAAACCATAATATTAAGTGCAATTTTCAGGTGAATTTTGTTCAAATAAAGGAAGTTGTATTCTTCAAAAAGTTAATTTTCTAGTTAGCGTATGAGATCTAACAGATTTGAGTTCATTAAAAAAAAAGATTTTAACAAAACATTTCAGTTGTTTTTATGCATTAATTGATTAAAATGTAATATATGTATGCTTCAAAGATTGTCTTTTAATAAATAAAAAAAAAAAACAAAGTCATTTAAACTAAAGAGTTTGGTCTTTCTATCAGTGTAGTAATTTGACAATTGTGGCAAAGACAAGCCAAACGATTTAATTATTTCGTTAATTTTTAGTTTTAATACAGGGTTAAAAATTAAAGTGAAAGATATAAAATAAAAGACTCATTTAAATCTTGACATTTCTTTATGAAGTTATACAGGAGTTATATATGGCAGTTTATAGAACAGTATTTGAGAAATCAGCCTTCAGCTTTTTCAGTCAGAGACCATCAATAAATTGTTAAAAAATGTTGTTTTAATGTCGAAAATTAGGAAAATAATAACATAGCATGATGATGCATAAATATGTAAAGGTTATATTTAGCGTAATATAATAGATTTTAAATATTTTGACATTCAACATATTTTTGCCATTATCCTCAAAACGTGATTTCACCACAATTAGAAAGTTCAATTTTTGGTTGCCCTTTAAACTGTTTTCACTGTTCTTAAATTAGCATTTAAAAATACACTGCCACCTGAAAAAGAAAACAATAAAAGACATCATCAACCTCCACAAACATTGTCATGACAACACAGATCCTTAACCCCTCTGCATTCATTCTGACAATGCATTAAACTCCTCAGCTTTTTCATTATTCAATGCATTAAACTCCTCAGCATCCTCATCATTCATTGCTACAAGTCATTTATTCCAGATCTTTGCTTCTTGTCTCTCCATTACATATAGGTTACCATAGCAACATTACATCACCCCAGGACGTGTTAACCGTGTAATATTGATTGGGTCTCAATGAACCGTCTCGGTACTCTCTTGTCTTGTGTGCACGCTTAATGAAGTGAAACCTATATAAGACGGTACAATCACACTTCATATCAAAGTAATTCAACTGTGAAACATATAACCGCATTTTGAACTATCTATAATGGATAGTAGATAATGACTAAAATTTGAATACATTTTTTACATTCAACTACCAATCAGCAAACATTTCTGGTGTGTAAATCAAGAATTTTATCATGTATTTTAATTTTGTCAAAATTTCTATTTGTATATATTTTGCATTTCCACAAACAGTGCAGCGACGATTTCTTCAGTGTTTTATGAATAATTTTACTTGTCTAAACATGCTGAATAGAATTCGTTTTTGTCCTACATGGAGATTCAAATATATTTAGACGGATGATGCATTAGAATTTAAGTAGACTATAATCTATAGATTCGGAATAATGAATTATTTTATGAGCTGTAATAAAGATCTAGAATTCAAATCGTTGTACACAAAAATCCTGTAGGTTTTTACGAATGCAGGATTCCTGCAGGGATTTGACGTGCGGGATTGTAGTCACAAAAATTCCTGCTCTAACCTTTTACAAAGGAATCCCCAAAGGTATAAAATTCCATCAAAATAAACAGAGAGGTTTACACGCCTATTTCCCCCAGTATTTTAAAATCTTATTCAGGCGAGAATTTTTTTTATTCCTTGTCTAGCGAACCTGCTGCCATGATGATTTTGAATAAAAATGATGATTTTTGAAAAAAAAATTAATTATTTTTGGCCAATCAGCACACCCACGAAATTAGCACACCCACGAAATTAGCACACCCACGAAAAAATGGAAATTTCCGATAAAAATAAAAGTTTTTTATTTATTTTTATTATGCCTGCCCCTGCCTTAAAATCTCCAAAAATAAGATATGTACATTTTTTCCTAATTATATAAATTTAAAGCATTTAACCATCCCATTACTACACTGTTTAAATTCAACAATAAATTGTTATTTTAGTTTTTTCCTCTGTTTGGATGTTTTTGGCAAAACGATTGGCTAAATAAGAAAACAAACTTTTATTTTTATTTTTTTCCACCCTCCTCTGACAATCTTTAAAAATATAAGTTTGCGAAACAAGGTATAAAAAAAGTCTTGCCTAACCATTTCCAAATTGTTGATCAAACACCCCATCTGTATAAAACATAACAAATTTTCCTACTGTACTGGCTTTAATGCTAACATTTTGTCAGCTTAAGCATAGTATAGCACACTGCAACACACACAAAAAAATAGTAGCTATAGTAATCAGTATTAATAAACAATGATCATTGCAATGACAAACGAAATTGCAAATGTGTAAAATTGTTTTAAAATAGTTTTGACGGCAATCTCATATGTCGTCATCTATTCGATTATTGATAACACAGAAAATTCCCAACTGAAAAAAAATATCTCATTTTCTGTGAAAAACAAGGACAAAGAACAGCCGAATTGTAGATACTGTGTTCGCCCCACAATTTGAGGTAAAAGATGACATTTTGAACATCAAAAATGATCTTCATTATACAGTTAGCAGACTTGAGCTAGAACACTAATGGAAGCCTACAGCAGATGATCACAACTCTATACTATATTCTGCCACAGGCCATGTATTTTCTTCCATCTTTCAAAAGGTGATGTCATTTTTTTTTTTTTTCACAATGGATACAAAAATTAACTTCTTTTTGTATGAGTAATGCAATATAAATTTACATACGACCAGGATAAATTATTTAGATCGTGTTAGTAATAAGGTTTTTGATTATTTTGGTATGGTTACTGTGCAATATATACCTATAATAGAAATATATTGATTTTTTATTTTCCAGTAATTTAAAAGTATTTGATAGTGTACTTCATGTATTCAAGTACTATTCAGTGAGGAAAATGTAGAGATTGCTTCTTTTATTTGCATGGTATTGACTCAGTCTTCTAAATTGTTTTTCTAAAAAAAAAAAAGCAATGATTGAATATGAAAGAGTGAAATTTCTACCATAATCCATTAGTAATGTTGTTGGCCAAATACAAATTAGCATAATTATAATGCCTTTTTATTTAAACACAGACCATAGTCTTATCTGTTTTAATATACCATATAATGTTAAAGTCAGATTCCGGAGGAAAAACAATTTTTGATATGTTGTAGCACTGATTTTTCTAAGACAGAAAAAAGTTGTTTGACGAAAAACTGGGGAACGGTGAATGAGATACAGATTTTTTAAAACTGGGGAAAAAGGGGCGTAACCATCCTCTTTTACACCTTTTTGCCCTCCCTTCTCATTTTGTACCAAGGCACAGTAAATATAAATCAGAATACAATGGAGGAGTTACCTCCTTAGCCACAATTATAGAAGTAATTTAGAAGATTTTATAGTATGATAATGGAGAATTTCATAAATTGAAAAAGTCTCCTTAAGACTAGCTACTGTACTTAATAATATATTCAATTTAATCAAAAAAATAAATAAATAAATAAACAAAAATAATTTATGTTCTGCAGTGCATGTGTTCATTTCAGAAAGAACAATTATAGAAGTAATTCAGAAGATTTTATAGTATGTTATTATTGAGTTGTTTTATTATGGCATTTGTATTGATGCTATCAGATGAATATCCAAAAACTGTGAGGGCAGTATTTCAGCTTCCTTGATTTCAATGCTGTAATCGTATGCCATAGAAATATGGTTTCACTATATGCTTGTACATGATCAATATTTTTCTTCTTGTGAATAGACTCCACTGCAGGTTCAATTTAAAATAAACATTAAAACATAAAAGAAATAATTTCATAACTCATACCAGGCACTTTTATTAGGCACGATTCAATCATTAGACAGACATAAAATTTTCTACATAAATAAATGCAAGATTTATCAGTAATACAAAAAAAACCAAATTATATAGTAATAGATCTTTCAGGAAAAAAGCAATGCAAATATTGTAAAAACATGATTTAGCTCTATGTATACTGCTAAGTTTTATATGTCAAATTCATATATGGGCATGGTGATATTACATCATATCCATATATGGCCATATCACAGATACTTGTCACAAATCAGATTTGATAATGGAGAATTTCATAAATTGAAAAAGTCTCCTTAAGACTAGCTACTGTACTTAATAATATATTAAATTTAATCAAAAAAAATAAATAAATAAATAAACAAAAATAATTTATGTTCTGCAGTGCATGTGTTCATTTCAGAAAGAACTGTTGAAGGCACCTTTTTCCCAGGTTAGTGAACAACACATTTACTTAACTTATAAAATAGTCACGTTTAATTTAGGACTATATACCATATTCAATTCAATCAAAAAAATAAAAATAAATAAAAAATGAAATTAAAAAAATATATAAATGAAATAAATAAAAATAATTTATGTTCTGTAGTGCATGTATTCATTTCAGAAAGAATTGTTCAAGATGCTTTTTTCCTAGGTCACTGCATACATGAAATTAATCATACACAACGTGCAACTTTGTCTGCTCCCCGAGGGAGCATTCCTAGTCATCTGTGTAATTCAGCGCTACTGATTTCATTCCAAATTATTCACCTCCTACCAGTGGGACCTATTTATACTTCTGGGTGAAGGGAGGCAAACATAAGTGTCTTGCCGAAGGAAACAAGCGAATAAGCAAGTAGCATTGGTCTCGAACCCATGAATTCTCGATTGAAAACCTGGCACCATACTGATGCCCCACATAACTTCCAGCACAATATCGCTCCAATGACATAGTTTGATGGGTGAAAAATCACCAATATCGTATTTCTTTTGGCTGGTTCTAACAATTTATATTGTAATGGTCAGTCTGCTTATATATGATCAGGATGATTACATTTTGATTGGATGAATTTTTACACAAGCTCAAACACATTGCACAATTCTAATCGCACCTTATCATTAAATAATTTATGTCAACAGTAAATACCTGTAGTACATCGTAAGATGAAAATTTACCTGCAAGTCGACTAATGTAGACATTATAATTTAAACAGTGTCAGAATGTCCGACATAGTTAATTCACTGATGATATTGTAAATGTCAAAAACTCATCAACTGATAGTGATTGGATTTCTCCTTTGACTTAATTCCCCGTAGATTCATTAAGCCAACCCATTCTCTTATTCTGATCCAAGAGTGCCGAATGTAATCCTTGCAGCGACAATGTAATTTGGATTTTGTAATTAAATTTCAAAGTACGCACTTTCTCATGGGAGGATGTTAAATAATCGGGACATTCCGTTAGTTAAATTATAAAATCATTAATGTTCTTCACAAATCGTTCTAAATTGAAATGGTGGAAAACTTGTTACAGTACTGAAAAGTCGGTCGATGTATACATTTTTCACCTTAAAGTAGCGACTTGGGTAGCCATGCGGATTTAATTTGAGCCCACAATAAAGTGAAATTCTTGAGTCACATGGAATCATATAAAATTTGATTCAGATTAATTTTTTTAAACACAGCAAATTTAAGTTATCAGTTTTAACCTATCTACCGTATGCATAACACTGAGTACAGTACTGTAAACACTGATTAAAGAGTTAAACTAGTTTAAACCTGGAATTCAATTTTCTTAATCGACAATGCTTAATCAAGCATCATATCTTTAGTAAAGAATAGAGATTATTATTACATTAAAATAAAAAAGCAAAAAAAATTATTAAAAAATACATTTTAAAAAAAAGCAAAAAAAAAAAGGTTTTCCTGTAATTAATGAATAAGTCAGGGACATGTCTAAAGGTTGGAGAGAAAAAATAAACTAGAAATGTACAAGTAGAGGAAAAGAAAATAGAAAACATAATTTTAGGGTAGTCGTCAGGCAGTCTGCCCACAGCCAAACACATTAAGCTGTAAAACTTTCAGCATGTTGAAGGTGGCAGCATACGAGAAAAAGGAGGCTTGAAAATGGTGTTGAAGGAGTGGAGTAAATTTAACATTCATTTCAAACCAGATTGATTAAGAGAATAATTTTCACTTATCAGAAGCAAAGCACAAGGAAGGGAGTGTGCACAGGGTTGTAGCTGTAGAAAACTAAGGAAGGAAGGGTGATAGACATTTTAAGGGTGGGTGAAAAGGATAGAAAAGCGGGTTAATAAAGGTGGGTGGAAGGCCATGAAATTAGCTTTAGACTGGATGGAAAACTTCAAGGCTAGGTGGCTCTGCCCACCTCCGCATGTTCAGTTCATCAGGTCGTCTGTCTTACGAATCAGTGGTGACTAAACATCGTGGGCCATCAAAAGTACTTTTCATAATCTGACTAATTACAGTAAATCTTCATTAATATGTACCTTTACTACACTTCAAAGAAATAAAAAAAAAATTACCAAAAAAATGTAATATTACAAACAATATCATGAGAAATTTATTCAAAATTATACAATATCAACATAAATTTCACTGTTCAGTTATTTTATGTATGCTCTCTGTTGAGAGAGATGGCGTAAGCTGGTTTCCGTGTATATGATAGGAAATTAGGAATACAGTGTTATCAGATTACAGAGGTAAGATTTGACAAACAGATGCGACCATGTCATACTATAAACACAACTATAGATGTGTCGGAAGAATATACAGCAGACCCTCTTTGCAAGCTTAACACTACTTTGCGTTGGTAATGTGCCCTGATTTTGGTATCCACCCTATGAAATATACATCATCTCCTTTATACTGACATCTAGTACTCTATACAATATGCTCTTTATTCCTTTGTTATAATTCCCGCCTTCACCAAACTTCCTACATTTTTATTTCCCAACTTGTGTTCATGATTCTTCTACTTCCATAGGACTCCCTGACTGGGACTGTGAATCAGCCATCTTTGATATTGCCTCTGATATCGTGGTGTGGCCCAAATCTTGAGCCAGGTCTAACGGGGTAACTCCATCCATACTAGCCTGGATATCAGCGCCAGCTTCAAGTAGAACTTGACAAACTTCATTATGCCCTGCAAATATAAGTTGCAATATGTAAATAATATATGACAGCAAGAAATTGTACAGTACAAACTCTAAAAAGGAACACCTCTCTTAAGATACCGCCATTCTCTTGCCCTGGCAGAGAAATTTCTGTCCTTTCACATTGTTTGGACACTCAACATTAAGGTCAAAATTCAAATCTCATGCTGTCCTTTCACTTAAATTTGTCGTTTTTCTAGTATAATTTGGTGAGTCGAGTGGCCGAATGGTAAGGCAGGGGCGCCTCTAGCTATAGCCTTAATATCGGCACTGGTTCCAGTCGCTCCTTGCCCATGGTTCGGTTGGTAGAACCAATTCTTCTTGAATAAGGACTTAAAATGGAGGCCCAGTGTATACATCTGGCTCGTGTGCACTCTTTTGGAAGAGTAGGAGGTTACCCCGATGTTATGGTTCACTTCATCCCCTGTCGTTGTGGAATGATGTGAACATATAGCTACCATGAAGCGCATCTTTAGGTAGTCACGGACCACACCCATACGCAATTCAGCATAATGACGCTGCAAGTTATGGGTTATTCTCCTACCTTTACCTTTAAGTTTTGAGTCTCTGCACAGCTACTGAGATTAAGAATACTCCCCAGAAAACAGAACATTTGTTAAATTTTGGACCCAAAGACCAGGGGTGTAAATAATGTAGAAAATGCCTATCTTTTCAACTGTGAAAGGTGATATACACACTTAAATATATGTTTCTCTATTTACACTATTTAATTAACACAATAGTTCTTGCATATAAAAAGGAAAAACAATATGGGTACCTTGCATAACGCCAAGATGAAGAGGTGTGGCTCCATCACACTTCACATTTCTACAGTTAACATCCGCACCTCCCTTATCCAGTAGCATACGCACGAACTGTACGTTACCCGTGTTGGCTGCTGTATGCAGGGCCACGTTCCCCGAGTCTGCCGGCTTATTTACATCTGGCCTCGGCTTTGTCTGCGAACAGATTAAAGAAACTTTTGGTGCACTATAAATCTCATTAATTTTACTTTGTCATTGTGTCGTCAATATTATTACAGTTTACTATAGTACCATGTGATGTAATTATACAAGGAAACTCCACTACGGGGAAATTTCATGGCTAAATATAACAATGTGAGTGCATTACCATAGTACTGTAGTGTACAGGTACATTGAAATTTTACTGTACTCTAATATTAATAAGGTTTTAACATTTTGAAAAATAATATAATTGTGGTACAGTGTTATAAATATACTGTACGTCCAGTACAAATAACAATATGATTGTAAATAAAGAGACAAAGCTGCTAAAGACCATAAAAACCCTGGTCCCAAAAGTGATCGTTAAATTGGAGTGAGACCTGTAAATATACATGAACATTGCTACCCATACTATGGCACTACAACATTAGAAAATATATATAAATCACTGAGGTGTAAGGAGGTATCCCCCCCAACTAAACACTATGGCATCACCCATGGACCCCACCAGAAATACTCAGAGCCTTGTTGGACAACTTAACCACCCCCTCTCTTACCATCGCCATTGGTTAGTATGAGTCACTTGGTTTAAATGGGTCAGTATCTTACCTTGGTTAACAGATACAACAATGTTGTTTCCTGATTACACGTTACAGCTTCGAACACCAGGGAACGTTTTTGAGTATCCACCACATTGGGTGAGACCTTACTTGTTTTGAAATAATAATGTAGAAAATGCACATAGCCCAGTCCAGTGGCTACAAACGCTCTCTGAATGGCACTGTCTTTAGATCGAACCTCTACCGGTGGACTTTTGGCAGTGGCACCCATGGGATCATTGATCAGTCGGCGATAAAAGCTCACAACGGCACTCCAGACATTGAGTAATGCAAACGCCCTTGTTGCAAGCATCCACTGCGCAAATTTACGATTTCTGGTTGATATTTTAACATCTGTTAGAAGTTCTCTGTAAGCATCGGTTTTATCCGACGAAAGCGTGTCTAAGATGTCAAGGAATAAATAGGGTCCACGAAGGGTGCATAGCCGAGTGGGGTACTCGCGTAGAACAGCTGAAACCAACTTGCGTATATCACTGAGCTGTACCTTTTGTTGCTCAATTCCTGCCTCAAATGCAAACATGAGTTCGTCGGTGATTATTCCAACTTCGAGTTCGTACAAGTCCAATTTCTGTCTGTCAGGAACCTTGTGGAGCCAAAAATCAGCAAAGTGAACAAAATTGTTATTACAGTGGCACCAAGATGACAACTCAATGACCATTTCATTGGCACGTTTCAGAAATGATTCGACGCAAGTTTCATCCATAAACGTTAGAATACCATCAAAGTTCCCAGAAGATATTGGGCGGGTTTCATCGCTACTACTTGATGATGGTCTTGATGTTTTAAGTGGCGGTAGTGGTTTTCTAACCGATTTAAAATCAATTGAATCATTTGAACCAACGTGGTTGCAAGAAATAACTGTTTTTACCACAGAATTGGTGGCATTCTTCTGAATATTTTCAGACCTTCTGTGTTTTGATGGTTCATGTTTAGGTCGCTTGGAAGTGCTTGGTGGTTTTGGAACCTTTGGTGAATCTGGTTCATGTTTTATTTCCCGCGATTTTGTTGTACCATCGGACAAAATACTCATGGAGCTAAATGGACGAATCAAACTTTCGTCCTCACTCAATTCATCATCACTTTCACGAACTGTCAAACGCGATATGCAAACAAGATCTCGCAAGTCTTTAACGCTACGAGACATCTTCAAAAATGTTTTACAGGTAAGTATCAATAACTAATGTACTAGCATTCTTAATTTGCGTATCATTTTCTTCAAACTGGTTGCTGTTGAACATGAAGTTGCATATCTAAAGGGATGACAAAAATAGCGATCAAGATAGGCAGATGGACACGGCACTTGAAAGCGAATTGGAAAAAAAATATAAGTGTATGTGATATGAGTCTGCTATTGCTTTCTTTAGTGAAGTACATTATCTCTTTTACGATGCAACTTGTAGAACATCAACTCCTGAACACGAAAAGATAACCTGCGTAATATAAACAAAGTACAAAATCAGTAAACTGAAATAATGATGCACTTTATCATAGCCTACAAATCTGTGGAAAAATATTCATAAACACATACAAGAGTCCTTGCTACACCAGACTGGAAGGGGGACCCAATACAGGATATAAAACTAATAATTTCCTTCTAAACAAATACCATAAAACCTCGAATTGAAGCCCTGGGCTTCTATTTTTTTGCAAACTTTGGATGTTTTTCTTTTCAAGATGGGCTACTATTGCAGAGTATTAGAGGGGAGCTTCTTTTCAAAATGAATGCTGTACATTTTGTGAATTTGTATTATAAAACAATAAATAAGGCCACTGTAACATCAATCTGTATCATGGAATGTATTTACACTGGCATTAAATCACCTAAACTACTGTATAATTTTAAAGCAAGCTTGTTTTAAATTTATTTTGTTTTTTGAAATTCATGTATCCAGTGTATGTACTGTTCTATCTCGAAAAGAAGCATATGCTATCTTGAAATGAAGCCCATGAACTTCTTTTCTAGGCTAATTTTGCAAACTAAAGAGAGGGGGAGGGGGGCTTCAATTCGAGATGGGCTTAATCTCGAGATTTAGCCAACTGGGCTTCAATTCAAGGTTTTATGGTAGGCCATAGTACAGTAAGTCAATGAATTTAACATAAATTTGTAAAGTAAGGCCTGCGCTGGGAATACATCCTAGCCTCGCAAAAATTTCACACATTTCATAATAAAGGCCTGACTTAGCTTTACACTTATGGAACAACAATTTTAAAATTTGTGGTAGGTCTAGGTACAGTAGGCCTAGCTAGGCTAGTTGTTGTAGTCCCTCAACAAGTTTTTCATCAACCAAATTAGGCCCTAATCATTGTTAAAGCATAGAAGGTGAGAGTAGGGCCTCTCTGTACTATACCAGCTAGCTTGTACGTAGGCCTAGGAGGCTAGGCTAGCCTGGACTAGCCTAGCTAGGCATAGCCTAGGCCTAGTCCTTCCTAGCCTAGCTAGTAGTAGAGTGGGTGGAGGCCTAGGTAGGCTAGGAAAATCGGGGTGCCATATTTTATAAAATATTTACAACAAAAAGAAATAAGTAATACTAAGAGTCTACCTTTACTTTATGGTATCGATAAAAAATATGTGATTGACATTTTAGTTACAGTTTTCATTTTCCCAAAAAGTTATTTTTGTTTGTGATCGACCCAGCTTGGCCCTCGCTCAATATTTGAATAACAAAAAAACAAAAAAAAATTCTGAACCTTTGAAAAATATTTTATTTTATTTATAAACTAGTTTATAAAGTAAAAGTATATAAAATAGTTTATAAAATTTAAAATTTGTACCAACAATGACCGAATTAACAACAAAACAAATCTGAAAAAAAAACATGTCAAGACAACTCATGCGTCTGAGGGCGTTCAACAACAACCTTCACTTCACATCACACGACGACGACGAGACTTATGATGATTTATGAGAAATCCTAGAAGAAAATTTGGGCGGGCGGTCAACTGGTGGTCAACCAGACCATTTTGCATGGATGGCTTGGTGTTCTTTATAAGCTGGGATCCTTAACCTGTTTTATCACTAAACAGTTAGTAAAAATCATCATTAGTTATCTGTACACCTGTTGTTAGGCCTAGGACCTAGGTAGGCTAGGCTAGGCTTATTAACTTGATAATAATTAACATTCCTAGCCTAGACTAGGCCTAGGGGCTCTAGGCTAGACGCTAGAGAAGACGATCGGGTCTAACTGGTGTGGACGTCGATCGGGCCAAAACGATCCGGTCCTCCACCTATGATGTATAGACTATCAGGCCCACTTTGATTGTGATTCAATATTGTGTTCTAAATTTATCATTTTAACATAGATAGGGCCTACAGCCTACTCAAACAAAGCTATTATTGTATAATAATTGTAATTCCTAATTTAAAAATGATCTATGACCGGTTGAGCCGCCGACAAGTTGAGCCGCCGGTAATTTCTATGGAACGCCAAGCGCGTCTCTCAGTGAATGTAGTGCGTCTCTCAGTGAATGTAGTCGGCAAGTTGCCGATGTCATCCAGTGAATGAACCCCCCGGATACCAGCTACATATTCAGCCCACAGTCTTGTCAGTCGTTGATTTGCTCGTATTGCCGTTCGTGATGTATAATTGTGTAATTGAAAATTAGAATTTTGATATTTTTATGTACTACATTTTTATAAAAAATATATGAAGTTGTATAATTGCAAAATCGTAAAAAAATGTAATTTTATGTACTACATTTTTATAAAAATAAATGAAGTTGTATAATTGCAAATATAATTTTTATTTTTGTACTATTTGTTAAACTTATATATAATAAATGATAAGAATGTATGGAGTACATTTTTTTTTACTATCTGGCAAGCTGACTGAGCAAATACTCACAAAATTTAAATTAAAACAATAGAAAGAACAAGTAAATAAATTGAAGTCCCAAAAATATTTAATAAATCAGTGCAAAAACCGAGTATTAAATAAATTGAAATAATTGAGTAAATAAACTGAAATACATCCCAAACAACAGTACCAAGAACGAATAATAATTGAAATACGCCGCAATTAACGCACTACATTTACTGATAGACGCGCTTGGCGTTCCATAGAAATGACCGGCGGCTCAACTTGTCGGCGGCTCAACCGGTCATAATCCGGCCTAGGGTAGGCTAGTTACAAGTAGAGCACTGCGCAGCGGATAGCGTCGTTAGACCTTAGCTAGACGCAGTAGACAACATATGATGTATGATCTTGCTATTATACTGTAATTAATGTATTTGTAAACATTGAAATAGCTTTTTAAGACTAACCCAGGTATTCTTAAAACAAACTTTAGTCGGAGTTCGAGCTAAAACTTAAAAATGACGTCATTTCGTATTCTTAAAATAAACTTAGACTAGCACTATGACTAAATGACGCGACCTCAACTAAAATGATTCCTCCGCAGGCCGATTTTTTTAGTCAGGCTAAATCGCCGACTTGAAATATTTTATCCACTAAAAACATGTTTTTTGTAACTCACGATAAAGTGAAACGAATAAAAACGATTGTATACTCAGATTCAGGATATCTTCGGTGTGTTAAACAAAAGAGACATCAATTTTATCCCTTCCAAATGGAGAACTGGGGTCATTCTGTGTCAAATTAACCAGATTTCAAAAAAGTCCCTGTATGACCCTCTCAGATTTTGATGAAAATCCATAAAAAGGAACCCTTATTTTCCAAAATGTGAAGACCGATTTCTAGACCAAATTTTTGCGCAGAGGATAAATTCTCCGCGCAGGCTTTACTATACAATCTGATATAGTTATGAGGTACATACAGAGCGTATAATGTTTCTTAATGATGTGTTTTTTCAATCAATCATAAAATGATGTTGCTTAAAGACGATCGGGCCCACAAGATGTTCGGGCCATGGAAGCTCTGCCCCGCCATTGGCATTGCATGTTGTTCTTTTGAATATATAAATAATAATACTATTTGTCCTAGGAGTATAATTTATATGTTTCCTATTAATCATTCGCAATCTCAATTTATACGATGTATTTTGTATTTGATATCCTGTTTATATTTTTGATATTTGAAATAAATTTGATCTTTGGAAAAAAAAAGTATAAATATGCATCTTGACATAAAAATAATGAAAAGACTATGGGAAAGGTAAACATGTTTTATTTTTGTCAATTCGCCAAGGGGAGCCTAGGCCGGGAGTAACAATAATGTAGTAAGAAGAAACAAGTGAAATTTTAAGTTCAACAAGCTTAAATTTCTCAATGGTAATTGATATGAAAAGCCTATTTATTTGTTAAGTAGGATAGTGTATATTTTACTAAAGACAATTGAAAAAAAAACACACACAACACACTGTACCCCGGATTTTCTGCTGTGAACTGATTCACAGCCAAAATGGTGTTTAGTAAGGCCAAGCTACACTGTAAAGTTTTTTAATCGCTGGATGATTCCACAAAAATCAGCTCAAATTTGCGTGGAAATCCGCTAGGATAATTGGTGCTCAGAATCATAATAACTGCATTATACATTGTTTATATATTTAAGTTAAGGTCAAAGCCTAATTTTTGGCAAAATCTATGCGGAAATCAGCCCATATTTTCTGTAATGTGTGGACGAATTTCTAGGCCAAATTTTTGCACTGAGGATACATTCCCTGCGCAGGCCTTGTTCTACAATCTGGAGGCCAAGTAGATAAAAAGTTTTTACAAGTGGTTATAAAAACCTTGAATATCTCGTAAACCAACTCAAGTTTGTGCAGAACTATGAAAATAGGTGCCAAGAATCATAACTACTGCCTTAATACATTGGTTAGTTTAATAAGATGTAGGACAAAGCGTATGTTTCTGCAAAAAGTGTGCGAGAATCAGCCCTTAGTTTTTCGAAAGGCATGGACAGAATTCTAGTTCTGGGCCTAATTTTTGCAATTAATTCCCCATGCTAGCCGTATTTGTGGCAAAGACAAGCCAAAACCAGTCACTTGTCACAAAAATCAATTTTTTAGTTATTAATACAGGGTTTAACAGTAAAACGAGAGCTATAAAATGGTAAAAAAAAATTTAAATCTGACATTTCATAAAGAAGTTACAGGAGTTAAACCTACAGATGTTTGAAGAACAATATTTGAGATATCACCCTTCAAAGTTTTCGATTTCGGGACATTTCTTAGGCAGAAACCATCACTAAATCATTAAAAATTGTTTGAACATTGAAAATGCGGAAAATAACAGCATAACATGATGTATAGATATATAAAGATTAGTTTAGTGCAGTAAAATAGATAATTGAAAAGTTTGACATTCCAGCATGTTTTCTCCATTAACTCCGAAACAGGATTTGCCACGAGTGACTGGTTTGGCTTGTCTTCACCACATTTTACAGTCTGGTCTCAGTCTATTGGTTTTCACTTGAAGCTGCTTTCCATAACCTTTTGTACGCAAGTTTAGTTTAACATACTGTTCTTATTTCAGGGCAACATTATTATTATTATTATTATTATTATTATATTATGAGAGATCAAAGAAGATCCTTGTTTTGTTTTTCACAGCTCCTTTTAGATCCACCAAAGGAAAGTTTACACTCAGTAAACCATTTTCATGAGCAACCCATTCAACAGTTTATTCACTTGCAAATTCTAAACAATTATGATATCAGTCCTTGATACTGGATAGTATTGTTAAATCTAACCACAAGCTCTGCATTGCATTGCTTACTTCTTTCCTGTTCAGCGAATGCCATTTTTATATTTACAAAACACTGTTTTAAACAAGACTCTGTTTACAAAACACTGAACATTGTAGTACTCTATTAAAATTAGTTTTATTTGACATGGCACATAACATATATATTAATCATTACCATTATTAGCTTAGTGGAACTACGGCAAGCTGAGAGAATACTATAACATAAATCATAGTCAATAAACTGTGATGAGAAGAATTTCAGTAAGAGGCTAAAAGCCAGAAGTCAGTTCAAAATATAATAAGGTTCTGATAAGACTGATTAAAAATTAAAGTACTAATACCATATTAGCTAGTAAAAACAATTTAAAAAATATTGTTCCACACAAACATTTAGCGGTGGAGGTATTTTTGTAAGATAATTTTCACAATATTTTTTTCTACATGCCTGAAAAACAACTAAAAATAAAATTGAGTTTTATTAACCCATCGTAAATGGTATTTAATATTTTCTTTTTCAGCTTGTCAATAGTTATATTAATTCAAGATGGTGGATTCTATGAAGTCAGATGCTCTTAGTAAGTTAGAGAGCATGTTTCCGCAGAGCGATAGTGAAACCTTGAAATCATTAATTAATGTCACCATGAAGTCTACTGCCCTTTTGGACCTCGAGCAGTTAGTGGTGCGATGCGTAAACACTCTTCTCTTTACGAATGATGATGCTTTCCCCGGAGATACCGTCCCTGAACAGGTCGTCATCGAAGACAGCGGTAAGACGCAAAGCAGTTAAAGCACATTTTCTGTGAAAATTAATCTTTATGAAGGTAGTTGCACGTCCTTTTGGCAATGGTGGGTTTCCTGTTTGCGTCTCCCGGGCAGTGATGCCAAATTAATGAATAATTATTTAAATAAAATGCTTTTTTTTTTGTAATATGTATAATGACTACCACTATAATTTCTCTGTGGTAAGCCCACCCACTCTCTTGTACACAAAACGGGTCCAATTTTTAGGGGTGGGCCTATACTTGGGAAATCCCCTTTCTAATCCAGTGGCAATTTTCAGTACTATACAGTATGCCTAATTCAAAGCCAATATTTGATGTTTTTCTCTGAGAATGTTTTGAAAAATTATTCCCTGGGCTATTTGCCCAAGGAAACATGCCTTAAATTTGGGCTTTTTAGGGCAAGGCCACTTTTACCAGTTAATTATTAAGGGTATCATTGATATAAAAAAAAAAGACATCAAGGGCAGTATATCACAAAATAACACCTAATGTATTGCTGGATTTTTAGGGGATCAAGGCCAAACTAGCCTGAACTCAAGCAGAGGTAATTTTTGTAGGGCATGCAAGCCTGTTAGGAGGATACTGGAAGCACTGGCCTTGGTGACCTGTCATTAAATTTGAGGCCTAAAATGGGTGTATACACTAGGAACTGGATTTATTCGGTGTAAACACTAAAGGATAGCCCACGAAAGTCTAGAAGAAGACTTATTTCCAGTGGGGTCCTTTTGGTGATGATTGGGCAGTACACCAGGAGACAATCCCCTACTCTTTTTCGAAGAGTGTACTGCGTTCTTTAACGTGCACATGGCCATAAATGCACACGGGACCAACGGCTTGAACGTCTCATTCGAAAGACGGTGCGCTAATTGTAACTTGTATTTCAGCCCTCCAGCTGAAACACAAGGAGAGGCAGCGATGGGAATTGAACCAGGGACCTAGAGATCTCCATGGTTCAGCGCACACACAGTGGCTACCACCGGATTAGCTGACTGAGCTAAGCTCCTCTCTATGGTTTGAATTTAAGTGCATAGAGAAATCTAGTTTTTTTATTATTTGCATCCCAGGGTAAAGAATAATACACATTTATTAAAAAAGGTTTATGTTTTCATTCAATTTTCTTGCCCATGAAACTGTTGAATTTGTAGATTTACATATTATATTTGTAATATGTAAATTTGTAGATTTACATATTAGATTTGTAATACTGTATGTAAATTTGTAGATTTACATCTTAGATTTGTAATATGTATTATCTCCCTTGAGGACATCAAGATTATTCATCATATTCATATACATATTCATTCCAACTCTTTCACATTTTAACCATTTTTAAAACTGCACTTCTGTTTGTTGAAGTCCAACATACAGAATGTAACACATAAGCAAACACTGCCTCATATAATTAACTACTATGCTTTCATCTAACTAATAATTGATAGTTCTTCACCTAACTGGTTCCAATTGCTATTTAAGGAAACCTTAGATATTCATCATTTGAACCCTAAATTAATCAATGGAAACAGATTTCCTCCATGATTAAACCATGGACCTATTAATAATAGGTTCATGATTAAACTGTAGTCTCAAAGCATAAAGAGAGTTGGAAATTGTTTACCTGATATTTAATCCAACCCACTCAGTTTGTCTCTTGCTTAATCCCCTCATTTGCATATTGTAGCTTTTTTTTGTAATCACTCATTCCTGAAGATGACCCAATAAAGGTTGAAATGTTGAATCATGGCCACCCTCTCTTTATTCAGAGTAATCACACGGGTGAGTGGGCTGGGCTGTAGGCTAGGCTGGGCTGTAGGCTAGGCCAGGCCAGGCTAGGCTAGGCCACCAGACGGGATTGATCTACAGTACAAGATATTTTAACTTTTTATCTTTTTTTTTATATTGTAGACTTGCCAGATTGTTCTGATGTAATTGTGATTAACGACAATGATGAGCAAGATACAAAGTTACCCATAAAAAATGAAGGTTTAAAAGAAAGAGAAGCACAAAATTCCATGCAATCCGGCATTAATTTACCATCAACGGATATTCAGGATCTGTGGAATGACGTGGAACATATCATTGGGAAAACGGAAACGAAAAAGGACCAAAGTTTCATGGAATCAAATTCAAAATTAAAAGAATGGGATTTTTCGTATGACGTGGAGACTATCTTTGGTAAGACGGGTACCTCGAAGGAGATAACAACTGAATCTGTAGCGACATCAGACAGCAACAACAGTGGCACCGATTGTACCCCTCCGAGAAAGAGAGTAAAACGTCCAGATGCAGATGACATCAATGAGCATATGCCAAACAATGTTGCGCAATCAAATGACTTTCAATTTGGAAAACAGAATGAACCTCAAGGACAGAGTTCACAGTTCAACTCAAAACCTCAATTAATATCAGGTCAATATGAGGTTACCTCACCCTTTGGTACCAGGTTTGCACCAGGCTCAGTTTCTCTGGTCAATCAAGTCAATAATAATAGAGCAAATGACTTAAGACATGGAACGAAAGGCAGTGGTGAGTTCATACCCCATAGTTCAAGCCTTCAGTCTGTAATGCACGTCCCGTATAAAGGTCTTCCCGACAGGAAATCGTCATCTACTGCCTCTTGTACCGTCTCCAGGCATCCTGACAGCAATAGCAGTTTTACCGGAGCAAGCGGGTATACCGGAGCTAGCGCACACTCCTTTATTTTGAATGAGTCAAAATCTTCCATCAGTGACTCGTCAAAACAAACAAAAAATTCACCATTAAATGCTGCGTCACATCACAGATTTGATTGGCAGAAGGCAGATCACGGTAATGTACCACAAGCATCGTCTGGACATACAACGATGATTGGAGCATCCAATCAAAGCGAAAATTCTTCTTTTAAGAAATTCGACAGAAATTCACATGTAATGCAAAGTCAGTTCGATGGAGCAAATTCTATGAACTTAAAATATCCAGGTGGCCTTAATCCTTTCGGTAACCAGGGGCACAGTACTAACGATGACCAGCCTTATGACATGGTGGATGGTGAAATTCCAATGCATACCAATGTAAAGATGGACAATGGTAACAATGAACATATCAGCAGTCAGGTGAATCTAAACGGACAATCGTATGTAATTAATCAGGTGAATATTAATGACCCGGTGAATACTGCTAATCACCAGGTGGATCTCAGTGCCCAAGTTAGCACAGATCACATGACACCAAAGATTATTGAAATCCCAGGGCACTCCCATCTCAATGCATGTAGAGACCAACGGGCGGTCTATGCTGACCAGGTACGAAAAAATATTCTACAGGCAAGGATGAATAACCAGATGCAACCAAATTACCAAGTGCATACCAATCAGATGACACCAGAGATCTGTAATAACCAAAAGCGCTCCCGTCTAAATGCATATAGAGACCAGCGGGAGGTCTATACTGACCAGGTACATACAGGAAACCTACAGGTAATGATGAATAACCTGATGCAACCAAATCACCCAGTGCATACCCATCTCCATCCAAATGCAAATCAACACATGGCCATTAATAACCAGGTTCATAACCAAGTTCACACCAACCACCCAGCAAATACCAATCAACCGGTGGCCATTAATAACCAGGTGCACCCTAATCACCAGGTGGCCGTTAATGAACAGGTGCATGCCAATCTCCAGGAAAATGCCAATCAACCGGTGGCCATTAATGACGACCTTATGGCAGTTGCTGTTGAACTACCAGGAGAAATGACTATTGATATACAAATGGTTGAAGTGGTAAGCTGCACTATTTCTCATGGTTTCATTTTTGTTTTAATAATAATAATAATAACAATAATAATAGTAATAATAATGAAAAGCTTTGGTTTGCTTGAGCTCAACTTTTATTTGAAGTCATGGCTTGGTGGTTATGGATCCCATATGTTCAATTCATAAAATTACACTACCAGGAAAAAAACCACCTATACTTAAAATAATTGTAGAGTTTAACTTGCCTAAGTCGAATCCAAAATGGAATTGAAAAAAATTTCAACTTAGATAAAATTTGACTTACAGATTGTTAATTAATGGAAAACACAACAGTTTGGCATGTAAAATAAGATCGACTTAAAATTATTAGAGATAGGCAAAGTCTGTTATCCCACACAATATCTAAAGGTAATCTATTCATTGAAGTTGATTATCAAGGACACTTAATTAGAAGTTCCTTGTGATTAGAGCCTTGAGAAGCTCCTTTGTTTTTTACTTCTTCACTTTTCCTAGATTGAGGGCCAACTTTATATTCAAAGGCTTCGGCCCGGGACGGATGTGGAGTACGCATTCTTACAACTTACTTCTCCCTACTTATTAACAATAACAGGGGATGTGAGATGGACCAGTACATGGGGGTAACACCCTACTCATCTAAAAAGATGTACTGGGTTCATTAAAGTGCACATTTTAAGCCAATTGTGTACGCTAGGCCTACGGTGTATAGTCCTTATCCGAGAAGACTTGCTCTACCCCCTGAACCATTGGCGAGTGTGCCTTAACTGCTCGGTCATTTGTGACCCAAGATCATAAACGGGCTGTAAACTCGCACTGCGCTATATTGAGAAACAAGCATCAATAGGCTTATAACATGAATTTTGTGTGAATTGGGATTTTGTGTAATAAATAAAGTATAACTATTATCCTTACTATTCCTGAAGTTTGAGTTTAAAATTCCAACTGTAAAAGGTAAATTTAGCCATTTTCGGATGGGAGTTGGTAAAAAATGAATAGAAACCTGCCGAAAAAATAAAGCATTTTTCTCAAAACTTCATTTAAGAAAGTTGATAAGATGATAATTATTCAAACGGTCGTAACTTTGCTTCCAGACACCTGATTGAGTTCATTTAACTGTCGTTTTAAAGTAAATGATATGTTCTATGCCACCATTATAACAAGAACTCATTTTGGCCTGAGGACGAGTTTATAGCCCTTTTATGATCTTGGGTCACATTTGACTTTTGGAGATTTAGTTTGTGTAAAGCATCGTGTGTGTATGTTTGTCTTGTGTAAGGGATTGTCACCTACAAGTAGGATAGTGATATATTCGCTGTTGACAATCCTTGGCACATGTATTGTGTGCCTAAATAAATAAAATAAATAAATAAATAAAAAATAATAAATATGTTTTTTGCCAGGAACTGGAAATTCATAATCACCAAAACCACAACTCCACTCCAACATACTGTAAGGCTCTGTCCACACTATTAAATTGTGTGACTATGCCAATTGTGCACGTGGTGATGTCATAGGATACCCATATATGGACAGATTTTGGGCATTTGTCATGTAAAACTTGACTATGAATTACGCAAAATGGAAAATGATATAGATAATTAAAAAGATCAAATTCATGAGGAAGTACCTAACAATTGCATTTATGTTTTCCACTTTCATTTCTCGAAAAAGAATGAGAAAGTTGCATGATTGCTGGGCGGCTTGTGCTTGGTGCCAGAGTTGACTGTTCTATTATTTTTCGAGGGGTGTTCTCATTGTATGAGAACGATTAGGTAATTTGTCGGTTTATCCAGGTAAGTTATTCACAAAGTAGACTTGTGAGAAAGTACCTAACAATTGTGTTTATGTTTTGCAGATGAACCTAATTCCTGACATCCAGTTGGAATTCTTGCGAAATAAATTAAAAGAATTTAAAGAAGTGAATAACGAGCTTGCGGTCCAGAGGGCTGTTAATTATCTACTGGAAAATCCATATCCTAAACAAAGCAAAGACGTACCAAAGGCAAGTGAAAAAAGCGTGTGAGCTAAAGTCTGGTTTCTGTAATCTTGCAGCAGTCGCTAAGCCCAGCCCATGGGATGTTGTTGCTAAGGTCCCAGAAAGCATAGGCTTAGCCAGCGAGCCGTCCGGCCATCTTTTGGACAGTCTACAATTATCTAGGACGGCCACTTTTACCGAAACGTCTTGGACAGCTTGGCCTAATCAGCTCGGCCTAATCAGCTCGGCCTAGCATATTGGGCCTGGTCTACCTTTAGCAAATATTCTTCAAATCTATCGAATGTTGAATTAAACTAAAGCTAAATCCTATATACATTTGATAAAAGCAACATTTATTGATTGATTGTACATTGTTTTCGTACCGATATTCGATGGGGATTCCCAAAGATGGGCGTGGCCCGCCCATCGGCTCTGTACCACGCCCACTGGCTTCCATTTTGGACGGCCTATTTCGTTTTTCTGGCTAAACCCTTGCCACAAAGCAACACTGTTAAAACCTACGCAAACTTGCGTTTGAGGAACAGCACATGTGTTTGTGAGACGCCCACATATTTCCTGACGTCGTTCTTATTATCAATTATCTGCCTAGAGGCATGCTTTTGTCTGTCTACAACAACAGGGCCAGTTGGACCAGTAAAACCTGTATTTCTTATTCCTAAACCTTTAATCACACTACAGAAGATTACTGTAGAATTCATAATTATTGAGTTTGTGCATTATAAAAAATTAAAACTTCCATTACAGAAAGCAAGGGATCAATCCGAAGAAACCGATTATTTCAAAGATTTCAGTCGGATGCCATCTTTCGATTATCTCAGACAAGTGGTCTGTGTGATGCAAGCTCGACATTCTAAGGTAATAATATCAAAATAAAAAAACAAAACAAAACAAAAAGGAGATGTTTGTTAATAAAAAAAACATTAAAACATTTCTTTCCAATCAACAGTGGTGTATCTAGGGGGTCCAGCGAACCCCAAAAAACTTTCATTGTCTCCCTAATTGAAAATTTCCAAAGCAAAAACATCGTTGAAATTGTGAAAACCACCTCATATCACTTTGTTTTGCGACCTAGCGCCCCCATATGTAATCATTAAGTCCCCACTCAATTCCTATCGCTGCTGTCCTTGTGATTCAGCTAGAGGGCTGAAATGCAAGTTACGATAGCGCACCGCCTTTCTGATGAGACGTTTAAGCCGTTAGTCCCGTCTGCAGTATAGCCTGTGTACACATTAAAGAATGCAGTGCACTCTGCAGAACAGGTTAGGGGATTGTCTCCCAGTGTACCACACAATCACAACCAGAAGGACCCCACTGGAAATAAGTCTACTGCAGGCTTTTGTGGGTTGTCCTTGGTGTTTACGCCGAATAAATCCAATCCAATTCACTCAAACTTTGCATCCTTATCAGCACCCCCGTTTTAAGACTTTTAGATATGCAACTGCTAATCAATGAAAAAACGAGAGTTACTTTTGAAATGAGGCCTGCTTTGCTCGCTGTGGGCTTCGTTTGGACTGTTTCATATTACATAATGACCTAAAAACATGGTTAAAATTTAACTGTCTGACAATGTGCAATTAAGTTCTGTAATTGTCTATCTGAATGTTAACAGAAAGCTGTTTTCAGAATATAAAAGTAGACTGTGGGGAAATAGATTGTCTAATTGAGGATCAATTAAATGTTGATGTATTGTCTCAGAAAGTGCCTTGTAAAGGAGCCATCAAATAATATCTTACATATTAAAGGTGGCAATATAGTTTTGATGTTCTTTTTTTTTCAGTTGTCAACAAAATTTCTGAGAGATATTCTTCAAATCTACAACTACCACTTTGCGCCGGCTGAAAAATCAATACAAGAAATAATACGGGCGCACAAGACCCTTTCAGAGTGTTTATCGTTATACAGTAAAATGACGTACGAGGGCGAAGTGAAGTTAACCGTAGGAAAGAGGGACACAAGCCTGCGAATCAAGACACTAAAATGCCGTCGTTCTTCTCAAATGCCAAGAGAGATCAGTAGGGAATTACAAAATGAGATTGATTTCTATGAGATGCACGTGATGAAAGAATTAGAGGTTCGTATTTTGTGTTTTTTTGGGTCTGCGCAAAGCTCCGACCCCAGGGCCGCACTGCTGTTCTTGTTCTTGTTACCAAAACTTTAGAAGCGTCCATGTGTTGACCGGACATTATAACCACTACACCACAAGACCTTGGTTTGAACAGTGTTATCTTTCCTTCATATTGCCTATTAGTCAAAACAGGAAGATGGTGAAACAACCTACATTTTATCTGTAATGATGTTGTTAAAGAATATGAACGTATATGTTTGTTACGTTTTATCATATGTTCACATTGCATGTAGTAAGTCAAGGCAGGCAGATGGTGAAACAACCTCCATTTTAATTTATCTGTAATGATGTTTTCATTCATTCCATTCATAATTTTCAGCCTGCCTTTATTTAAATCCTTAGGCCACTGGCCTATAGATAATAATGTTACCAAACAATTACCTTCTAATGAGGACTTTCTTTTTTTAAGTGAAAGGTTTAGCCAGTTTGACCTGGGATTGATGTGGGATTTCTCCAGTGATATCTACTCAACAAAGATTCCCTTTATATGAACACATATGTTTGTTATGTTTTGTCTTTCTTTCACATGAGTAAGTCAAGATATGAAGATGGTGTCAAACAACCACTGTTTTATCTGTAAACATGTTAAACAAAAATTAATAGATATGTTTTGTTATTTTTCCTATTAAGTTCACATTGCCTCTGAGACGAGACATATACATAAAGAATGTGTAAGTGCAAAGAAGGTGTTGATGAATATGGTACAGTCATATCAAATATCCAGTGCTTATGTCATTATTGTTTATTTTTTCATTAGAATAAAGATAGAGAATTTGCAATCACATTGAATGGACAAGAATATGAACAGGTAAGAATCATTTGTTAAGGTGGGGAGGAGGGTGGCGGAAAAAAAAAGTGGTAGAGGGAGGTAGTTGGGGAAAGGAAGGTAGGAGAGAAGAGGAGGATGTTTAAGTAATTTTTTTTTTTACAATTTCCTTCCCTAAATTTTTATGTAATGAGATTTTGGTAGATCTGAATTGTTACATTGTTAACAGGCATTAAAGAATACTGTAAATGCAAAATGTATTACATACTGTACTAAGCAGAAGCATTCTACCTTTATTTAGGTATACATTTTGCCCTCCAATTCGAGACTACTTTGGAACATGCAAATTTGAGTTGGTCTCGAGGTTGGGTGTCCACTTAACAGGATTAGCTTTGTGTTAAAAGATTGACGATGGTTATTTGTTTCTTTTATAAAAGTGGTCTCAGAATTAGAATGGTCTCATTGGAGGGTGTACTTTCTTTTTATTACTGGTTTCAATGTCTCTTTAGGAGGGTCAACTGATCGAGTGCGGATGCTGCTATGGTGAGGTGCCATTTGAAGATATGATCCAGTGCTCTGACGGGCATTTGTTCTGCTCCACTTGTATGTGTAGCTATGCCAAAGAAGCTATATACGGCTCCGGTAAACTCAAACTCTCCTGTATGACTGACGGATGTGAAGCTGGCTTTCCAAAAAGTAAATATTATATCTTTACCAAATATAATGATAATCGGCTCTGATATTAAGCTAAGATCATAGTGCTTAATTATTATGACATTATGCCCATATGGTTGTGGTATGACATCATGCCTATATGGTTGTGGTATGACATCATCATGCCCATATATGGTTGTGGTATTACTTCATCATGCACATATGATTGTGGTATGACATCATGTCCATATATGGTTGTGCTATGACATCATCATGTCCACGTAGGTTGCAGTATGACTTCATAATTCCAATATATGGTTGCAGTATGATTTTGTCATGCCCATATATGGTTGTGGTATGACATCATTGTGCCCATTATGGTTGTGGTATTACTTCATCATGCCCATATATGGTTGTGGTATGACATCATATCCATATATGGTTGTGCTATGACATCATCATGTCCATGTAGGTTGCAGTATGACTTCATAATTCCCATATATGGTTGCAGTATGATTTTGTCATGCCCATATATGGTTGTGGTATGACTTCCATCATGATATTCATTGCATTTTGTAACCAAATTCTGGCAGCTTGAATATTTTCACTTGTAGGACAATTGTATCAATTTATGCTTTCATGATTGTGTACTATAAGGTTGCCATGAAATTTGTAAAATTTTATGACCCAATTCTGAATACTCATATTTACAGGTCAGCTTGATAAATGCCTACCAAAAGATATGATAGCCAAATACGAAGACCGTCAGAAAGAAGAATCCTTGAACCTTGCCGGTATTGATGATCTTGTTAAGTGTCCATCCTGTGAATTTGCTGCCATTATGGACTCAGAAGACAAAGTATTTAAGTGTCAGAATCCAGAGTGCCTTAAGGTATGCGTGGGTACCAGGTTAGCAAAAACTACACCTAGGGGCTTTGGTTTAATGAGCTTTCTAAAAACATATTTTATTTTGCTGCGTGGGATGATGCCCAATGTTACCTTCACGGAGGCATTTTGGTGCTTTTAATTGCACGACGGTAGTATGACGTAGAACATAATGACGTCACTAAGGAGTGCTGAATCCTTGTCGCAATTTGGCTCGAATCTACGTTGTGCATAGAATGTAGGATGGTCATGGATTCACTTCTCTACATTCTCTGCACAACGTAGGACTTCCATGGATGGGTGAATCTGCTATATGGTTGCATCATCGCGCAATTTCAAAGCTCCTTAATGGTACAGAAGTGAAAACATGCAAACATTCTGAATTTTCAACACTCAAAAAAATTGGGGATGTCAGCATTTCCTCAACAGGTGATCGATCATTTCCTGCAGGATGGACCACCTCTATTTTAGCCCCACCATGGCTGCAGCTGAGGTGTCACCGAGAACGGTGCCAGATGCCGAGTCCTAGCCCACCACTGGCACCTCCCCTGCATTGAACCATACTTTTCAATCAATCAGTCAAGTATTTGTAAAGTGCCAATATCCACAGCAGAATGCAACGTTCAGTGGCGCTATGACAATGGCATTACTCAAAGTGTACAATGACTTCTGAGGATAATTAACAATAAAATATAATTGTAAAATTACAAACAAAAAAATTACATGTGTGTCAAAACACTTAGTATGAGATGGAGAAGAGATAAGAGATAACTTTTTCATTAAGATACTGATAGAAGATGAGGTTTTGATCTCAAGAGGTAGGGCATTCTTAGTGTAAGGGCTGCACATGAGAATGTACATGTACAAATTATTTAATAATTATTTTGTTTTTGTTTTTTTTCATTTAGGAATCTTGTCGCTACTGCAAGGAGAGTTGGAAGGACCATTTTGGTTTGCCATGCAGCGAAATCGAGAGGAAAGACGAAACATCTCTAAGGGTAACGTACGAAGAGAGAATGACAAATGCAAAGATGAGGACTTGTTTTAGATGCAAGACAGGTTACATGAAAAGTGATGGATGCAATAAGGTAGTTACCAATGGCTCTACTAAGAGGTCATTCACAATTACATTTTTACAAGTGTACAAACGGTACTTTTTTTCGGTACCCCCTCTGAAAGTGTACTTGGTTGCTTAAAAATTAATAATTATATCCATGGTTACATTATAATTTTACCATTATTATACATATTGCATGTTATTTTGAATCAACATTTTAATGCATGTATAAAAGTGTACAAATTTGTCCACGCCCTTCCCCCTAGCTTACAGTTTGTACTCTTGTGAAAATGTTGATAAATTTAATTCTTAACGCATGGGAGATTAGGCGAGACCTTGTTTAGCATTATTGGCCTGTCATCGGCCAATAGTGATGATTTCAAATAAAAATTAATAAGCAAACCTGCCCCACAAAAAAATGGAAATTTTAGAAAATAAATAAAAGTTTTTATTCATTTTTATTACGCCTACCACTGCTTTGAAATCTCAAAAAATAAGAAATGTATATTTCTTCCTAATTATATATATAAATTTAAAGCATTTAACTATCCAATTACTAAACTGTTTACATTCGACAATAACATTTTATTTTTATTTTCTCCTTTTTCTTGATGTTTTTGGCAAAAATATTTGCTAAGTAAGAAAAATTTTTTTCCACCCTCATTTAATGATGTTTGAAAAAATAATTTCTGGAAATAAGATATAAATAAGTTATAGTTGATTTGTACATTCAGACGCAGTATCCAGTTTAATAATAGATTTTTTTTTTTCAATTTCAGTTTTCTTTTACCTGTTTACCTTTTTTGGTAAAAGTTTGCTAAATTTAAATAAAAATAATGTTTGTGTATTTCTTGCCATTTAGTTTTGATCCAACATCAAGTGACTTGGAAACTACATATTTTTTTGTGACTTAAAACATACTCCACTAAGTATATATATGAGGTTTGCCATTCCAAAACCAGCACCTTTGACCAAAATAAGAAAATTGGCTTTTAATATATCCTTATTCTCCACATTATGCTTAATCATTCCACATTATACTATTCATTCCTCATTATACTATTCATTATACTATTCCACATTATACTGTACATTATACTATTCATTCCACATTATACTACATTATACTATCCTTATTCTCCACTGTACTTCTTTCAAAAGTTGTCAATATGTATTTATCTATATCGTGACGAATTTTTAATAAATAAATAAATAAGCTTTAAAATGATGGTCATTTACTGGAATCGACTTAATATTGCCAAAGTTATGAGTAAAAGTATTAATTCTTTTCTGTACTAAAGTATACAATACATTAGCACATTCTTATGCTAATTACTCAGTCTAATACCCCATTCAGACTAGCATCGCATTGCGATCAGTTGTAGCAATTGCGACACCCAATCGCAAAGTAAAATCATGTGTGAAAGCTCACCAATAGTAGTCGATATGTAATCGATATCGCAATTGTTACCCGTTGCAATTGGGTGCTACAATCTTTATTACTCACGATTACCACGGAATCTGATCGCAACGAATCACAACAAATTCCACAGGCACTGTTTGGCTGAGGTCAGGCAACATAGGCCTAGACACTGGAGGCCTAGGCCCTAGAATGTGAAGTTTGCTTGTGTTGGTCTGAATGGGTTCGTTTATTGCGATCGGGAATAATCAGTTTTGGATTACCACCGATTACATCGCAACCGATCGCAAGAGAGTGTAGTCTGAATAGGGTATAACATTTAGGGACAGTATGCTGGTTTTGGGATGGCAGGCCTCATATGAACAGCGATTACTAGGGACCAGAAATTTGAAAGAATTATCACGGTTCACCAGGTTTTTACACACTGTGCTACACACAAGTTTAGCCAACTGACCTAATGTACATTATAATGCCTATGTGATACTAATTTTGTATTTTTTTTCCCTCCACTAAATTTACTCTAGATTACTTGTCGGTGCGGTGCTAAGATGTGCTACATCTGCCGTAAGCCAAACATCGACTATAATCACTTCTGCCAACATGTCCGAAACCCTGGTCAAGGGTGCACCACCTGCGAAGCCTGCTCCCTGTGGAGCGACTCCAAAGAGGATGATGAGAGAGCAGTTAAAGAAATACAAAAACAACTACAGGAGGAAAGACAAGCAAAGGGTAAGTAATAAAATAATTTATTTCGATTTATGATATATGTAATTGTTGTTGTTAGTTTCATTTTTATAATAGCAGTGTAATAATATTAAGTAACTGAAATTTGAGATGAACTATTATTTCAACGCTTATTCTATGTATTTCACTGGGTACATCCTATTGTAACCCAGTATCCCAGTATTGTTGTCCAGCCATGTTCTCACCTGTCCATTCCTCATTCAACCTTTTGGTATCAAAGGGCTGTTGTCACCGAGGCCAGGTTCTGCCTAAAGCTGCATGTATAATGACACGACAATGACACAATAAAAATGCGCTCCCTGTTGAAGGATATAAACGATGCGCCGATATGTCATCATGTCATTATCGTGTCTTGTGTAAATGTAGCTTTAGGCTCATTGCCACGTTATGCAAGTTAAGCTCGGTTGCTATAGAATGGTTTACCCTATCGGCGACAGTCTGGATGCCTTCCCGATTGCATCAGGGCAGCTAGCAATGCACCCGGATTCGTCTGCAACGCAATCAGCAAAGTTGAACCAGGTTTAAACTTCACCAACAGCTGTCAGCAACTGTCACCGATGGGGTGAGCAATTCTATGGAAACGGAAACCTAATGCCTCTGATATTCTCTTTCTTACCATGGATGTTGCTAATGCTAAGATGTGTGCTAATCTCGTACAAACAGACCATAGCAATTTTCCCTAGCATGCTTCCCTGATTTGAACTAAACCCAGACATCCAACATATTGAATTGATTTTTTTTTTCTTAAAGGATTTGATACGAGCAAGAGCGCTGGAGGTACCGTGCCATCACGGGAGCCTGAACCATCTGTGGCAAACCAACTCATTTTTGGACTGAATATGCCCCGCCCGCAACCTGTAGTACAGCACCATCCATACATCAACTAATATTTGATACTTAAGAGTGTATATTAAAAGGGGAAGCTTCAAATGGACAGTACAACACACAATTTTATTCAGGAAATGTTTTGTGTATTTTTATTTTTTGAACCTATGACTAGATCATATGTGACCGGCTCTAGCAAAACCTGCTATTTGTTGCAATTTCTTATTTTGCACAAGAACCCAAAACGTTTGAGAATCAGAATATTCAAAATTTTCAGATTTCTGCGTTTTATAAACGATATTTTTATTTTTTATTTTATTTTATTTCATCCATTT